>NW_026606946.1:345000-430000 GCF_029890125.1 Rhinichthys klamathensis goyatoka | reverse complement strand
CAGCCTGTCAAGAAGTATGTCGTGATCGACAGTGTCAAATGCAGCACTGAGGTCGAGTAGTACCAGCACTGATAATTTGCCTTTATCAGTATTTAAGCGAATATCATTTATTATCTTTATGAGCGCTGTCTCTGTGCTGTGATGCGATCTAAAACCAGATTGAAAATTGTCAAAGTATCCATTAGAGCTTAAGAATTTGTTCAGCTGATTGAAGACAACTTTTTCAATGATCTTGCCTATGAAAGGAAGATTTGAGATCGGTCTATAGTTGCTTAATAAGGTCTTATCCAGATTGCTCTTTTTCAGGAGGGGCTTGACAACTGCAGTTTTCAGGGAGTTTGGAAAATTCCCAGAGATAAGTGAGGCATTTACCACTTCTAGGAGATCTGCTTCTAAACAGTTTAACACACTTTTGAAGAAAGATGTGGGAAGTGCGTCAAGGGCGCAGGTTGATGTTTTAAGGTGCTGTACGGTTTCTTCCAAAATTTTGCCATCAATTTCATCAAAATCAGACATAGTAGCTGCTTTCTCAGGTTGTGGTCTGATCTGTCTGACCCCAGTGCAGCTCAATGATGTGCTGATCACCTTTCTGATATTATTGATTTTCTCAGAGAAGAACGAAGCAAACTCCCTGCACTTGCTGTCTGAGAGCATTTCACTGGGAATCTGGCTTGGGGGGTTTGTCAGTCTCTCTACAGTAGCAAAAAGTGTGCGTGTGTTGTTTAAGTTGCTGTTTATAATATTTGAGAAGAAAGTCTGTCTAGCTTTGCCTAGTTCCATATTGAAAGCATGGATGGTGTCTTTGTAGATGTTATAATGGACTACAAGTTGTGTCTTCCGCCACATGCGCTACACACACACACACACACACACACTACACTACTGTGGACTATAGCGTTCCTACTGCACCACCCACAGGTACACACACACACACACACTACACACACCTCCACTACACTACTGTGGACTATAGCGTTCCTACTGCACCACCCACAGGTACACACACACACACACACACTACACACACACCTCCACTACACTACTGTGGACTATAGCGTTCCTACTGCACCACCCACAGGTACACACACACACACACACACACACACCTCCACTACACTACTGTGGACTATAGCGTTCCTACTGCACCACCCACAGGTACACACACACACACACACTACACACACCTCCACTACACTACTGTGGACTATAGCGTTCCTACTGCACCACCCACAGGTACACACACACACACACACACTACACACACACCTCCACTACACTACTGTGGACTATAGCGTTCCTACTGCACCACCCACAGGTACACACACACACACACACACACACCTCCACTACACTACTGTGGACTATAGCGTTCCTACTGCACCACCCACAGGTACACACACACACACACACACACACACACTCTCACACACACACTGCACTACTGTGGACTATAGCGTTCCTACTGCACCACACACAGGTACACACACACACACACACACTACACACACACCTCCACTACACTACTGTGGACTATAGCGTTCCTACTGCACCACACACAGGTACACACACACACACACACACACACACACCTCCACTACACTACTGTGGACTATAGCGTTCCTACTGCACCACCCACAGGTACACACACACACACACACACACACACCTCCACTACACTACTGTGGACTATAGCGTTCCTACTGCACCACCCACAGGTACACACACACACACACACACTACACACACCTCCACTACACTACTGTGGACTATAGCGTTCCTACTGCACCACCCACAGGTACACACACACACACACACACTACACACACCTCCACTACACTACTGTGGACTATAGCGTTCCTACTGCACCACCCACAGGTACACACACACACACACACACACACACCTCCACTACACTACTGTGGACTATAGCGTTCCTACTGCACCACCCACAGGTACACACACACACACACACACACACACACACACCTCCACTACACTACTGTGGACTATAGCGTTCCTACTGCACCACCCACAGGTACACACACACACACACACACACTACACACACCTCCACTACACTACTGTGGACTATAGCGTTCCTACTGCACCACCCACAGGTACACACACACACACACACTACACACACCTCCACTACACTACTGTGGACTATAGTGTTCCTACTGCACCACCCACAGGTACACACACACACACACACTACACACACCTCCACTACACTACTGTGGACTATAGCGTTCCTACTGCACCACCCACAGGTACACACACACACACACACACACACACACACACCTCCACTACACTACTGTGGACTATCCGGTTGTTAAGTCGTGACGTAACCACTCTCCGATAATACTGTTTCCGGGTCCAAAGGCCGGGTCCTCTCTACCTACCTACCGCTTTCGCCCGAGTTTTAACGTGTTCCCGTGTTGTTTAAATAGATCGGAGTTAAAAAACAAGTGACATTCAACTGTCATTCTACCGCTTTCCCTGTGACGAGAAAGATAAGAGAAAATGGCTGCAGTTGATAAGGTAAGTTACAAATCTTAAACGAATGAAGAAACTTTGGCGCCAGTGGGTGCTATCCCTTAATCCCTAGTAACACCCACTGGCACTGAAGCGAAAAAAGCCCTTAAGAAAAGGGTTTATTTAGTCTAGGATCTGGAGTGGACGAGCGGAGCGCTTGGGCCCGGAAGAGGCTAAACGTCACGCGTGACGTCAGACTTAACAACCGAATAGCGTTCCTACTGCACCACCCACAGGTACACACACACACACACACACACACACACACACACACACACTACTGTGGACTATAGCGTTCCTACTGCACCACCCACAGGTACACACACACACACACACTCTCTCTCTCACACACACACACACACACACACACACACACACACACACACACACACACACACACACACACACACCTCCACTACACTACTGTGGACTATAGCGTTCCTACTGCACCACACACAGGTACACACACACACACACACACACACACTCTCACACACACACACACACACACACACCTCCACTACACTACTGTGGACTATAGCATTCCTACTGCACCACACACAGGTACACACACACACACACTCTCTCACACACACACACACACACACACACACCTCCACTACACTACTGTGGACTATAGCATTCCTACTGCACCACACACAGGTACACACACACACTCTCTCACACACACACACACACACATACACACACCTCCACTACACTACTGTGGACTATAGCATTCCTACTGCACCACACACAGGTACACACACACACACTCTCACACACACACTGCACTACTGTGGACTATAGCGTTCCTACTGCACCACACACAGGTACACACACACACAGTTACACACACACACTTACACACACACACTGTGCTGCAGGTGCAGGATCGTGTTCACGCTGAGCTGGATGAGTGTGTGGGTCGGGATCGTCCTCCGTCTCTCAGTGATCGATCGAGTCTCCCGTTCCTGGACGCCGTCGTGTGTGAGGTGATGCGTATCCGACCCGTCAGCCCGATCCTCATCCCACACGTCGCTATGCAGGACACCAGGTAACCATGGCAATAGCGGAGTCAACCCTGCTGGTTACCATGGCAATAGCGGATTCAACCCTGCTGGTTACCATGGCAGCAGCGGAGTCAACCCTGCTGGTTACCATGGTGACGGAGATACATCATAATTAGAATATTAGATCCAGGGTTTTGTCATTGCTCATGCAGTGAAACGTTTCAATGGTGCAAAACTTCTGAGATGATTGACGTTAGACTTTTTTAGCAAGTAAAAGACTTTTAGTCTTTATATATATATATATACATATATACACTCACCGGCCACTTTATTAGGTACCCCATGCTAGTAACGGGTTGGACCCCCTTTTGCCTTCAGAACTGCCTCAATTCTTCGTGGCATAGATTCAACAAGGTGCTGGAAGCATTCCTCAGGGAGTTTGGTCCATATTGACATGATGGCATCACACAGTTGCTGCAGATTTGTCGGCTGCACATCCATGATGCGAATCTCCCGTTCCACCACATCCCAAAGATGCTCTATTGGGTTGAGATCTGGTGACTGTGGAGGCCATTTTAGTACAGTGAACTCATTGTCATGTTCAAGAAACCAATTTGAAATGATTAGAGCTTTGTAACATGGTGGAAGTAGCCATCAGAGGATGGGTACATGGTGGCCATAAAGGGATGGACATGGTCAGAAACAATGCTCAGGTAGGCCGTGGCATTTAAACGATGCCCAATTGGCACTAAGGGGCCTAAAGTGTGCCAGGAAAACATCCCCCACACCATTACACCACCACCACCAGCCTGCACAGTGGTAACAAGGCATGATGGTTCCATGTTCTCATTCTGTTTACGCCAAATTCTGACTCTAACATCTGAATGTCTCAACAGAAATCGAGACTCATCAGACCAGGCAACATTTTTCCAGTCTTCAACTGTTCAATTTTGGTGAGCTCTTGCAAATTGTAGCCTCTTTTTCCTATTTGTAGTGGAGATGAGTGGTACCCGGTGGAGTCTTCTGCTGTTGTAGCCCATCCGCCTCAAGGTTGTGCGTGTTGTGGCTTCACAAATGCTTTGCTGCATACCTCGGTTGTAACGAGTGGTTATTTCAGTCACTGTTGCCCTTCTATCAGCTCGAACCAGTCTGGCCATTCTCCTCTGACCTCTGGCATCAACAAGGCATTTCCGCCCACAGAACTGCCGCTCACTGGATGTTTTTTCTTTTTCGGACCATTCTCTGTAAACCCTAGAGATGGTTGTGCGTGAAAATCCCAGTAGATTAGCAGTTTCTGAAATACTCAGACCAGCCCTTCTGGCACCAACAATCATGCCACGTTCAAAGTCACTCAAATCAACTTTCTTCCCCATACTGATGCTCGGTTTGAACTGCAGGAGATTGTCTTGACCATGTCTACATGCCTAAATGCACTGAGTTGCCGCCATGTGATTGGCTGCTTAGAAATTAAGTGTTAACGAGCAGTTGGACAGGTGTACCTAATAAAGTGGCCGGTGAGTGTATATATATATATATATATAGTATACAGTTGTCTTCCAGTAGGCACATTTGAGATGGAGTGAGTTGGTCATAGTGATGCTCACCTTACAGAGAGATGTTTGATATCCCATAATGCCTCTCTTCTGCAGTTTGGGGGGGCACACAGTTCCCAAAGGAACCCGGGTTTTGGTGAACATGTGGGCGATCCATCATGACCCCAAACACTGGGATGAACCTGACACATTCAGACCAGGTGAGAAAACGACAACCCGCCAAAATACAAGTCTGGTTTAACTTGAAGAAATGATGACAGAAATATATTACTGTTGTACTGTAGAGTGTACTACTCAAAGTAATACTAATAATTAATACAATTATTAAAACTTCATTTTTTAAGGCATATCATAGTTTTTTCTTCCACGTTTTAATTTTAACAGTGAAACTTTATTTGCCAAAAAATTAAAATAATTGTTACATTTTTATTTGATCACGTTTAAAAATCCCTTCATGTAATTATTTTTGATAATATATTTGCATTAAATCATACAGTACATCCAGAAAACACAGAATTTCTGAAAAAATAAAACAAAAATTTCACAGGGCCCTATTGTAAAAAATATTTAATAAATTATTAAATTGTTAGTGTTTTATGGATTTTTTGACACGTTTTTTTATGACTAAAAATTAATTAAATCATTAAAACGGAATCCAGAAAAATTTAAAAATGGAATTTGGGAAAAAAATAAAACCAATTTCATAACCATAACTTAATAGAATTTAGTCAAATTTGATGTCTCATGATTTCAATTAATTAGACATGCTTTTTGATTAATACAAATGTAATTGAAATGCATAAATCTTGAAAAAAAGGCTTAAATTATTTTAGTGCGGAATACAGAAAAATTTAAATGGAAAAACATGGAATTTGGGAGAAATATAATGGAATTTTAGTGAAAAAATAAATAAATAAAAGGATTTAATAGGGCTCTAAAAATGTCATTTTTATTTAACTTTCAATAAATTGCTGATAAATTGTATGAGTTTCATGATTTTAATTAATTGCATTACTAAATGTAATGTAACCATTTAAACGGAATTCAGAAAAAAACTATGTTTTATTATTAGGGCCCTAAAATGTACTTTTTTAAAACTTAAGAAATTTTTTGTAAAATTGTAAATGTCTCATGATTGCAATTAATTAGACATGTTTTTGGATGAATACAAATGTACTTAAAATGCACAAATCTTGAAAAAAGGCTTAAGTGCGGAATCCAGAAAAATTTAAACAAAAAAAAATGGAACTTGAGAGAAATATAATGGAATTTTGGAGAAAAAAAATTAAATGGATTTAATAGTGCTCTAAAATTTTTATTTGAATGTAACTTTCAATAAATTGTTCTTAAACTGTATAAGCTTCATGATTTCAAAAAATTACATTTTAATGACTAAATTTAATGTAACAATTTAAACGGAATTTTTATTATTATTATTGGGTCTCATTTCCAGCTGCAGATATTTGTTAAACACTTTGACTGTAGTTTCAGCACCAGACCTGTGTGTTTCTGAACCCTTCACAGAACGGTTCCTCGACTCGTCAGGGAAAAGAACGACTCCTGCCAGTTTTCTCCCGTTCGGCGCTGGTCCTCGCGTGTGTGTGGGAGAATCTCTGGCCAGGATCGAGCTGTTCCTGTTCGTCAGTCGCCTCCTACAGCGCTTCCGCTTCAGCGTCCCGTCGGGAGCTTCATTACCAGACCTGACGGGCCGGTTTGGGGTCGTGCTTCAACCTCAGCGCTACACTGTTCGAGTCACACCGCGACACTGAGCCCGAACTGCAGTCTCCTCTGTTAGACACCAGGTGGCGGCACTGAGTCATTCATCACTTAAAGGGACAGTGCATCCAAAAATGAAAATTAGCCCATGATTTACTCACCCTCATGTCATCCTAGGTGTATATGACATTCTTCTTTCAGACGAATACAATCTGAGTTATATTAAAAAATATCCAAGCTTTATAATGGCAGTGAATGGCTGTTTCTGTTTTGAAGTCCATAAAAGTGCATCTATCCATCATAAAAGTGCATCTATCCATCATAAATGTGCATCCATCCATCATAAAAGTGCATCTATCCATCATAAAAGTGCATCTATCCATCATAAAAGTGCATCTATCCATCATAAAAGTGTATCCATCCATCATAAAAGTGCATCTATACATGATAAAAGTGCATCTATCCATCATAAAAGTGCATCTATCCATCATAAAAGTGCATCTGTCCATCATAAAAGTGCATCTATACATGATAAAAGTGCATCTATCCATCATAAAAGTGCATCTATCCATCATAAAAGTGCATCTATCCATCATAAAAGTGCATCTGTCCATCATAAAAGTGCATCTGTCCATCATAAAAGTGCATCTATCCATCATAAAAGTGCATCTGTCCATCATAAAAGTGCATCAATCCATCATAAAAGTGCATCTATCCATCATAAAAGTGCATCCATCCATCATAAAAGTGCATCTATCCCTCATAAAAGTGCATCTATCCATCATAAAAGTGCATCTATCCATCATAAAAGTGTATCCATCCATCATAAAAGTGCATCTATCCCTCATAAAAGTGCATCAATCCATCATAAAAGTGCATCAATCCATCATAAAAGTGCATCCATCCATCATAAAAGTGCATCAATCCATCATAAAAGTGCATCTATCCATCATAAAAGTGGATCTATCCATCATAAAAGTGCATCTGTCCATCATAAAAGTGCATCTATCCATCATAAAAGTGCATCTATCCATCATAAAAGTGCATCTATCCATCATAAAAGTGCATCAATCCATCATAAAAGTGCATCTGTCCATCATAAAAGTGGATTTATCCATCATAAAAGTGCATCTATCCATCATAAAAGTGCATCAATCCATCATAAAAGTGCATCTGTCCATCATAAAAGTGCATCTGTCCATCATAAAAGTGCATCTGTCCATCATAAAAGTGGATCTGTCCATCATAAAAGTGCATCTGTCCATCATAAAAGTGGATCTATCCATCATAAAAGTGCATCTGTCCATCATAAAAGTGCATCTGTCCATCATAAAAGTGGATCTGTCCATCATAAAAGTGCATCTATCCATCATAAAAGTGCATCAATCCATCATAAAAGTGCATCTATCCATCATAAAAGTGGATCTATCCATCATAAAAGTGCATCTATCCATCATGAAAGTGCATCTACCATCATAAAAGTGCATCAATCCATCATAAAAGTGCATCTATCCATCATAAAAGTGCATCTGTCCATCATAAAAGTGCATCTGTCCATCATAAAAGTGCATCTGTCCATCATAAAAGTGCATCTGTCCATCATAAAAGTGCATCTGTCCATCATAAAAGTGCATCTATCCATCATAAAAGTGCATCTGTCCATCATAAAAGTGCATCTGTCCATCATAAAAGTGCATCTGTCCATCATAAAAGTGGATCTATCCATCATAAAAGTGCATCTGTCCATCATAAAAGTGCATCTGTCCATCATAAAAGTGCATCTGTCCATCATAAAAGTGCATCTGTCCATCATAAAAGTGGATCTGTCCATCATAAAAGTGCATCTGTCCATCATAAAAGTGGATCTGTCCATCATAAAAGTGCATCTATCCATCATAAAAGTGCATCTGTCCATCATAAAAGTGGATCTATCCATCATAAAAGTGCATCTATCCATCATAAAAGTGAATCTATCCATCATAAAAGTGCATCTGTCCATCATAAAAGTGGATCTGTCCATCATAAAAGTGCATCTGTCCATCATAAAAGTGAATCTGTCCATCATAAAAGTGCATCTATCCATCATAAAAGTGAATCTATCCATCATAAAAGTGCATCTGTCCATCATAAAAGTGCATCTGTCCATCATAAAAGTGCATCTATCCAACATAAAAGTGAATCTGTCCATCATAAAAGTGCATCTATCCATCATAAAAGTGAATCTATCCATCATAAAAGTGGATCTATCCATCATAAAAGTGGATCTATCCAACATAAAAGTGAATCTATCCATCATAAAAGTGCATCTATCCATCATAAAAGTGAATCTATCCAACATAAAAGTGGATCTATCCATCATAAAAGTGCATCTATCCATCATAAAAGTGAATCTATCCATCATAAAAGTGCATCTATCCATCATAAAAGTGGATCTATCCAACATAAAAGTGAATCTATCCATCATAAAAGTGCATCTATCCATCATAAAAGTGAATCTATCCAACATAAAAGTGGATCTATCCATCATAAAAGTGCATCTATCCATCATAAAAGTGAATCTATCCATCATAAAAGTGCATCTGTCCATCATAAAAGTGGATCTGTCCATCATAAAAGTGCATCTGTCCATCATAAAAGTGGATCTGTCCATCATAAAAGTGCATCTATCCATCATAAAAGTGCATCTGTCCATCATAAAAGTGCATCTGTCCATCATAAAAGTGCATCTGTCCATCATAAAAGTGGATCTGTCCATCATAAAAGTGCATCTGTCCATCATAAAAGTGGATCTGTCCATCATAAAAGTGCATCTATCCATCATTAAAGTACATCTATCCATCATTAAAGTGCATCTGTCCATCATAAAAGTGCATCTGTCCATCATAAAAGTGGATCTATCCATCATAAAAGTGCATCTGTCCATCATAAAAGTGCATCTGTCCATCATAAAAGTGGATCTGTCCATCATAAAAGTGCATCTGTCCATCATAAAAGTGGATCTGTCCATCATAAAAGTGCATCTATCCATCATTAAAGTACATCTATCCATCATTAAAGTGCATCTGTCCATCATAAAAGTGCATCTGTCCATCATAAAAGTGGATCTATCCATCATAAAAGTGCATCTGTCCATCATAAAAGTGCATCTGTCCATCATAAAAGTTCATCTATCCATCATAAAAGTGCATCTATCCATCATAAAAGTGCATCATAAAAGTGCATCTATCCATCATAAAAGTGCATCATAAAAGTGCATCTGTCCATCATAAAAGTCCATCATAAAAGTGCAACGCCTGTGCATCGAACATGAAATATAACATAAATACCATTGATTTCTCAAACACAAACTATGTTTCTTCGAACAATTTTACCTTTTGAGTTTTTTACTTGGTAAAGGTTTTGGCACTTGAAATTTGAGCATAAAAAAAATCATGGACCTGCTTCGAAAAGGTTAAATGGTCCTGATAAAGAATACTCACACTTGTGTTTCTCGCGGTCAGAAATGACGCATTGTAAATGAATGGAGAGTTTCCTCTAGTGGAAGCGTGTGGTACTGCAGCCGAACACACTCTCACTGAACGCTCGTCTACTGAGATATCAGACTCAGATTTAAAACACAACTTGTTTAGATTTATGTCTTTGATTAACTCAGTTCTAGAGTGCAACATGTTTTGGGAAAATATATGTTTCATATCAAAATAAAACTAGTATTATTGTGCATTTTTCATGACCAAAAACCTTTTAAGTTTAAACTTTTTTCACTCCAGCAATAATCTTCTTTAAAAAGAGACCAAACTTAAGTTGAACATTATCAAACTAAAATATAGCCTACATTCATTTCATTCAAATAATGTATATATATACTGTGTGTGTGTGTGTGTATTTGACCTTTTGCAAGAAGCAGGTCAAAGGTTTCTGTTCTCTGCATGAAGTAACGTCTTGTTTTACACGAATGGATTAAATAAAACAAAATTATTAATTCCATTTAATTTAATCAAACACAATTGATCAGTTCTCTTTAAAGCACCAGTGATTCATAAAACACCATTTACAATCAGTCCCTGTCACACACACACACACACACTCACTGGGCAAACAGAGATTACAAAGACAGGCTGCTAATTGTGTGGTTTCAGTAAAGCGTTTAGTCTTTAAATGTTTGAATTACACCGTTCACAGCGCCGCACATCAACGTCAAACACACTCTATTGCTCACACTAGAGTGGGTCGTCATAGTAACGCCATGGTAACGCAACAGTGATGCTGGTAACACTGTCGATATTCTAAGATGGAACACAGAACCCCTCTGACAACATTAAACAGCAGCACACCAAACACTCCGATCAGCATGCGTACAAAATAGAGATCATTTCATATCGAGCTTATATATTCATCTGAAGCTACTAGATTTATTCTTATGTATAATTAGATCTATTTCCATATATATATCTATGTATGATGGAGTCAACAAATTCTGTCTTTAGGCTGAATGAATCTCACGAAAACGTGAAATAAAAAAGTTAGAATCATGTACAGTAACAGTTAAATGTTATTTTGTAAATGTATATATATATATGTATATATATACGGTGTAATTATATATATATATATATATATATATATACATATATTTACATTTTTATTATTTAATTTTTTTCATGATATTTAATCACATTTTCTTCTCTGAATGGTAATTATTGTGATTATTATTGTTGTGTTTTCTTTCATTTTCATTATTCTCAATAGCTATTCATTGTTAAAACAATGACTTTTTAAATTTGAATCTATATATTAATGGCAGTAGAACATATACTGTCATGACGTACCTATATTATACAATGCAAATATTATTTGTTCACATGACAGTAACGGTTAAATGTGCTTAATTGTCATGAAATGCATGCAAAAATTGTTAAGGTCCTAAAAATGGGGTGTTTTCTTAATGCAAAATCTAATTTCTTATTTCTATCATCTGATTACGGCATGAAATGTGATGTTCGTGAGATTCACCCGCCTGCGCGTCGTAAATGAACAATGTCGTTTCGATGTCTGACATAGCAAGACGTAAACGAATGTTAATAAAAAAGCACAATAAATGGAGAACCGAAGCAAAAGTCATGTCCTGAGGTGTCGTCTTGATTCGTTGTTAGTGGTTTGCGATGCAGCATCTGTTTTGGCCAAGCTGGTGTCCTGGAGAAACGCTTCCTTCAGGTAATGATGCGCATTACCCACAATTCCATGGGAAGGGCGTTTGTGTACGTTGTTTAATCACAACTGTCGGTGTTCTTTTCAAAAACTAATGAGCAAAAGCAGCAGTCGGACTGTCAAGAGAGAAAGTAGGAAAGAAGAGGAACATTTTAAAGGTCCGTTCCGCTCGTCCAGTCAGAACACTGTCCACTCTTTAGGGTGTGTCTTCAGGTCGCCTTGTGCAGAGCAAGTTTTACTACTACGAATGGCCAAAAAATCAAACAAAAGTAAGTGTTGCATTATAGGTTATATTAAACATTTTAATGCAAAAATTTGTTAAATTAGGAATGAAATTATGCTTCAATGGCATGTTTATTCCTCCATTGCATGATGGGCCAAATCAAAGGTCATCACAGGCCGACGTTGGTCTGGTTTGGGCATCTCTGATCTAGTGTGTGTGTGTTAGCAGAAACAGACACACTACCGGTCAAAAGTGCGGAATAATTAAGATTCGTAAATGTTTTTGAATAGTCTCACCAAGGCTGCATTATTTGATCCCCCAAAAAAAAACAGTAAAAATTGTGAAATATTTTTAGAAATTAAATCAGCTGTTTTCTATGTGAATATATAGTAAATTGTAATTTATTTCTGTGATCAAAGCTGAATTTTTAGCATCAGTCTTCAGTCACATGATTTATTTTGTTGCTGATTTGATCTTAGTTATTCCAAAATTTACGGTAGTGTGTGACCTTCTAATGTCAGTCTGTACAGTTGCTCTCACAGAGCGTCACTGATTTTAAGATCTACAGTCTCACACTCATTTATGCACTCGGTCAGTCGGTTTCCATTGCAATGACGACCGTGTCAGAGGGCGGAGTCACAGATGAGACAGGCCACGCCTCTTTCCCATCGCCTGGCATCTGTCTGGCTCTGGCCGAACAATCTGGACTATCATGAAGAAGAGTGTCATCCGTCCCAATGGCCGACTCTACCGGTAAGTGTCCTCCTTCTTCCTCCTCCTCGTCATCCTCTTCTTCAGGTTCCACCCGGCAACGGCAAACCTCGATGCCAGAGTCGCCAGTCAGCCGTCGCTGCTGGAAGTGCGTTTGGTCGACGTCCAGGTCGCTCACGGCGGAGTCGCGGCGCTCGGGTTCGACGCCGGGAGAAAACACAGCGGATCTGGGCGGAGATTGAGGGGGCGGAGCTACAGGCTCCTCCCTCTTCTGCTCGGGACGAACGCCAAGCGGATCGGAGATCGAGAACAGGTGCAGAGACGAAGAGGACGAGATCGAAACGCTGGTGATATTCTTCGACGTCGGGCTGTTAGTATTGTTTGCATCACAGATATTGTTAGTATTAATGGTTTGGCATGCATCTAATATGTCAGTAACGTTATCTGTGCTACTAGTGTTGAGGTTCTTCACCGGTTTCGTGTTCCCATTGCAATCCAAGGGGGCGGAGCATGGAAGCCCCGCCCCCTTGGAGCATGGAAGCTCCGCCTGCACGACCTCGATCGGTGATTGGCCACTGTCGTTAAATGGAACGCTCTCGTTGTGCATGACTGCGGCGTGGGCGTGGCCAGACTCGCTGAGGGAGGGCGTGGAGGCGTGGCTTGTGTCGGTCTCATCCGTGAGTTGGGCTGACGAGGGGGAGGAGCTACAGGGTGATGACGGACAGCAGGAGTCACATGAGCAGCTGGTGTAGTTGTCGGAGCTCTGGGATGACATCATGTGACTCGGGCCCGGGTGGGCGGAGCCTCGTGGGTAGGCCACGGAGCTGTAGGGAGGGGGGGGGGGTGCTGGGCTGAGCTGCTACTTCCTCATAGGATGGCAGTTTAAGTGAGGCGAGGAAACCTGCCAATGAGAACTCAAGATTAATATACTTAGTTTAGCTTTGTGCCCGTTTTCATTTAGACTCTTAAAGGGGTCGCACACCGGACGAGAAGCGCAGCGTCGCACATTTTCTCAGTTTATGGCCAGAAAATATTGTTATGTTTAAGGACATTATGAAATTAAGATGTTATTGCTATGTTATGACTGTACTGTACAATTAAATACAATCGTTGTTGAGTCTGCAGTCTGAACACTTTACCTCAGGAGGTCCGTTAACTGAATTAATTGAGAATCTCACCTGAAAATCAGATCATTTTCATCTACGCAGCTGATTTCTGTCAATGAATGTAAAACTAAATGTGTCTTGCAGCACAGGGTGAAGTCAGTATATACATTAACCACGATTTGAGACAAATTTAATGTAAATTTAATATAAAACCATGTAAGTGGCAGGGCAGGATTTTGAACCTGAGCGCTGCCGGTGTGTGTACACACACTCATAGAAAATAATGTGTTTGAATTTTAAAGACGTGCGCTGCGCTTCTCGTCCGGTGTGCGACCCCCTTAACTGTGTAATTTGTGTTCCTCCAACTATTCACAATAATTCTGCTATAGATTTGCACAAAAATAAACAGAGGGGGATTTATTTTGTGATTTTTATATTGTGTTCTGCACTATTATGTTACTAACATGATTTAATTAGCATTGTATATTGCAGTGTGTATTGTGAATTGGGTCTTTGATGAATTGCTTATGTTTAGTTGCTTTTCAGCAAAATGCATTAATGTAATGGAATTATTTGATATTTTATGATATTGCTGATATCTTAATCTACATTTGTGACCCGATCTGGCGAAATGAGTCGGAAGTCGCAACGTTCTATTTTAAGATATGGGCCGATTATGTGGAAAAACAATGAAATAATAGATTTTTTTTTTGTGTGCTAATTTCAAAGAACAGACATTCAAAAATAATCTCCCAAAGTTTCGTAGTCCAGATAATTGAGTAAAGGTATTTAAATTACTATTAAAGTTTACAAAGTTTTACTAAATTCGCTGGAAATGAACATTGCTTTTCTCAACTCCTCTCGTCACCTCTGAGCATTTCCCGGGTATCCCCTGAAACGTCACTATCTCTGCTCTTTAAATGGTGTTACACGTTGTATAGAGCCAATCAAAAAGCTTGTATGTACACAATGTACACAAATGCTGATCATTTGTCGATGGGAAGCCGTTTCGACTGACCGGCACGCGATTGGTCCAGCCACCCTCCTGTCAGTCTCGCAGCGAGCGCTCTGTGTAATAAACAAGCTAGCAGATCTCCTCAGAAAGATTAAATATTATTAATTTGAGAAATGTCGCTGTCAAAAGTGAGCAAAGTTGCCAAAGCGTCATCAAGCCCCCTGGCCATTGCACACTGAGTCCGCGTTTTTTTCGTATGCGTTTTTTCGTATTGATTCGGTGGCTCCGAATTGTCAAAACACCATTCAAAGTTCAAACTGCTTGCTATGGATGCGAAAAACTTACGATTGTTTTTATATAACTGATGAAAGTTTCGTAGTGTGACCGCGTGATTGACATAACGTGATTGACAAATGTGAATGAGTGTAGCTATTTATCTGCAAGTAGAATCCATTACAATGTGTTTGATTAACCCAATATTTAACTGTTGGTATCTCCGTTATGAATTTGTTACGCTGTTATTGTCAACTAGCCTACACTAAGATATGAATGCATAGACTAGCATTATTTGATCTCTGTTTCCTTGTCTCTCTGCCTCTCACTTTCTCTCTCACACACACACACACAGACAGACACACACACCCTCTCTCTCAAGCAAAAATGTAGCACCTCTGTTCAATCTTTCTGATTTTAGTACATTTTTGTAAAAGGTAGGCCTACTGTTAAATTATTTATTCAAATAAAAACTTTAAAATAATTTGAGCTTCAGCCTGGTTTAATAGCATTTATATATTAATGTCTTTGGTCAAATTAAGCTGTAAAATAAGTTTATCCCTTTAAATGTAATGTATTTTGAAAGATATCAACAAAAAACGGGCAAAAAACTTTAAAAGCGATTTTCTCAGGTTTTTAATTGGAAAAAGAGGGCAGACGACCATAATTCAAATGTGTATATCTTTACAACCATTCAAGGTATGACTTTGACTAGGATATCAATTGAAAGCTTATGGTCTCCTCTTTCCATTAATACCAAAATCTCATTTTTTAAATTTGGGTCACTGTGACTCATTTTGCTGGATCAGGTCACATTTAGATTTCTGGGAAAATATTTTTGTTTAAACCAAGGCACTTATATAATTACAACTTCTGTTTATTTTTAAATTATTTGTTTATTTATTCATCTTTCTTTTCTTTTCTGCATTTCAGAAGCTTTTCTTTAGCTTACCAATGTAGTTTATGCTAAACCTGGCATTGTGCACTTGAATATTTGATAAATATTGAATGAGTATGTAGTTTTATGACAAATTCCTAATTTGTAAGTTGGATAAAAGTGTTTTCTAAATGAATAAATGTAAATAAGCTCTTAAAGGCTTTTTTCTTACTGTTCCAGCACTAATATTGTATATTTATACATTTGTGCTTCAATTGTATAATTCTCTGCAAATTAAATGAACAAAAGAGAGTCGTGAGAGTCACAATTCTGAATTTTCCACTTTCTTTTTGTGCGTGTGTGTGTGTGTGTTTCTTTAAAGTAATTTTATATTTGTTTTTCTGGTCGATATGACAGTGGTTTTGGACACCCAGCGAAGTGGATGCAACATCACGCAAAAGCATGACAAAAAAAACAAGATTAATTGAGGATTTCACCTCGTGTGAGTGAACAGTTTATTTTATTTATTCGAGGATGTATGTTATAATTTTTATGATTGAAACGTTTTTATGAAGATAAAAATAACTGAGTGCAGCTTTTACCCTGAGATTTTCAAATACAATATTTTTTTCAAATGTCCAATAATTTGCATCCAAGTGTGAATATTTTTTTGTATGTAATGAGTAGTCAGCTGTATAGTCTCCATTTCTAACCAGTATTTTAAGTATTTTTATATTTAAGCCACTACAAGTGCAATAATTTACGCCAAACTTTATAGTTTTATTCCTATCTATATTCTGAAGGTTTTTACTGAGGGGTTTGTTCATATATCATTCACACTGATTTATATAACATTTTATTCCCAAAAACATGGTGAAAATGTATTTATTTCTGGCTGTTGACAGTATTTTCTGATTCATGCAGTGATGAAAAGAGATATCCAAAATCCCCTCAGTAAAATCCTTTAACTCTAATATGTCAACTTAATCAAACATGAATTTTGATCCTGGCTTGATCCGATGTTCAGATTTATTTTCTGGAAATGTATACAAATTAGTGCATATTTAAGTAGATAGTGTCTCATTTGTATATTTAAACCTAAACTTGTAATACAAAACAATTGTCTTAATTTACTGTGATTAATCGACTGGGGAATTATGGTGATATCTGTTAGTTAAAATTTGAAACGCTTTTAGAGTGCAACTTTAACCTCCATTTTAAAAAATGGAGCAAAATCAAGTCTTATAATTTGCATCAAAGTGTGAATTGTTTTAGAATATTTTTTGTGCAAATAAACTGCAAAAAATGCTTTTCTTACTTAGTATTTTTGTCTTGTTTCCAGTCCAAATATCGAACATTTCTTAAATCAAGATGCATTTACTAGAGGAGTAAAATAACATAAGATATTATGTCCTGTTTTCCGGAGGAATTAATCAAAATTAAGTGAGTTGATGCTTAAAAAAAGCAAAATGATCTGCCAATGGGGTGAGAAAAATAATCTAAATTCAAACAGAAACAACATTATTATTTTTCTTACCCCATTGGCAGATAATTTTGCTTTTTTTAAGCATCAACTCACTTAATTTTGATTAATTCTCCAGAAAACAAGACATAATATCTAATGTAATTTTACTCCTCTAGTAAATGCATCTTGATTTAAGAAATGTTTGATATTTGGACTGGAAACAAGACTAAAATACTAAGTAAGAAAAGCATTCTTCTCAGTGTGTGTTTGTGAGCATGAGTTAGGAGCAGTTCTTACTGAGGTCAAACATGGAGGACGGGTAACTGCACGCCCCATGGTAGGCCATGAGGTTGATCTCTCTCTGTCTCTGCTGCTGTTGGACTCGCTGCTTCGCCTGACGGTGACGATACGCACAGCAACAGCTGAACAGGATTAGCACACTCCACAGCAGCCAAAACCCTGAAACACAACCAACAATACTTAAAGGAGCAGTTCGGCTTGAGGGTGAGTAAATCATCGGGTAATTGAACATTTTAAGGCTTTCTGAAGCAAAGCGATGAGTTTGTGCAAGAAAAATATTCATATTTAAAAGTTTATAAAGTAAAATAACTAGCTTCCGGCTAAAGCACAACTTACGCGAGTAACACCGTGTCTACACGCAACTACACGCAACGCGCGATAAAAGCTATTTTTTCCATGTTAATCAGAGTTTTTGTCCTAGCCAGCCGCAACACGCGACAATTCTATTTTAGAAGCGGTTTCTATTTTTCTGCGACGTCACGCTGGTACAACAAACACAAAGTGTGGCAATGATAATCTCAGGTACTGTTTATGTGCTTTATTTAATGTTAAAAGCGTGTAATGTGCCTTTGAATATCATTTAGTGCTCCAGCTTTGTAGCTGTAAAAGCAAGAAAGGATAATTCACCTCAGATCTTGAAATTAAACAAATGGAAACAGACAAACAAAAACGTTCAAACTGTGAATGACTTGAGGGTGAGTAAATCATGGGCTAATTTTCATTTTAAAGTCAACTACTTCTTTGAAGAATAAAGGCATCACTAGCTAGTGATGTATGTCTCGAGACCGGTCTCGAGACCACTTTTACGTGGTCTCGGTCTTGTCACGGCCTTGACTGTCTTTGGTCTTGGTCTTGTCTTGGTCTCGGACCTCTCGGTCTTGTCTAGGTCTCGTTGTCTCAGACCGACATAGTGGTCGGGGGATTTAGCAATATCAATATCCACGACGATATCCGCAACGGATTGAAGCGCGCGTCCTGAAGACAGTGCGGTGCGCGAGCCGTATCCGCGCCACTGATCGCAGCGGCAACGAGCACTTTGATCACTTGATTTAAAAAACACATAGGCTATCATGTACAGTTTTTGATGTATTAATATTTAGTAAAACACATATCAGTGACATGATGGGTTTTAACTTCATTCAGGAGATTTTGGGTAACTGCACAACTGACAGATGACTTTGAGCGCACCGCCAACGGTGTGTGTGTGTGTGTGTGTGTGTGTAACCATAGCGACAAAACAACCAACTTTCGGATCCTGGACTTTAGCTTAGAATTTCGTTTTAAAAAATATAATTATGTATTTAAAAGTTGCAGAATGGATTCATTTGGAGACTTCGAAATCGGCAGAGATAGGCAGGCAATGCAAAACAAAATCTTACAAGTTATTGCTTAGCTTCAACAACATTAGTCCGTTTTTTCCCCCCTCCGGTCTCAGTCTTGGTCTCGACTTGGTCTCGGTCTTGGTCTTGACTTGGTCTGTCTTGGTCTCGACTTGGTCTGTCTTGGTCTTGTCTTGGTCTCGATACCCTCTGGTCTTGGTAGTGTCTTGGTCTCGGTTTAGGCGGTCTTGACTACAAGTCTATCACTAGCTCTGTTTCCATTCAACGTTGCGAATTTAACTTATTTGCGAATAAAGCAACATTTGCATCCCATTTGTTCAAGAGAACAAAATCGTCACTTCCTAGGAAATTATAAAATATCTGTATAATAAGGTTTCATTAGTTAACATTAGTTTATGAATGAACTAACATGAACTAACAATGAACAAAACATTTGTTACAATATTCATTAATCTTTGCTAATAAAAATACACTCGTTCATTGTTTGTTCATGTTAGTTCACAGTGCATTAACTAATGTTAACAAATACAACCTTTGATTTTAATAATATATTAGTAAAAATAAATGCTGTAGATGTCTTGTTCATTCTTAATTCATGTTAACTGAAGTAGTTAACTAATGTTAACTAATTAAACCTTATTGTAAAGTGTTACCAAATAAACCAAATCATTCAGATGACAGACTTTGACTCACTTTCAGAACCACCAAACCAACATATGAGATGCTGTGATGTGATTGGTCCGCTGGTAAGTCCAGTTATCCAATCACAGGCTTTGTTGAGTTTGTTGTTGCATATCAGGGATTTGTTCGGTAAATGTGTTTCCAGTTAATATGCATGTCTTCTTATCAGATAAAGAAAATTATTCACCTCAATTGAGTGCACAAGTTTTTAATGTGTATTTTTGAGTTTATGCTTTTATATTTTATATCCCAAAATTTGCATAAAAATCGGTGGATGGAAACAACTATTTATGCAGAATGCTAATCATTCATTCAGTCATGTATCGTCACACAAACCTGAATATATTCCGTGATGTTTTGTGCACGTACTGTGGCCTATGTTTGGCTTTTCTAAATGTTGAATCTATTGATGTTTTCGAGAGCAGACTCTTTGAATAAGTTTGTCATATTTAGATGTGATGATTTTTTATTATGGTCTTTTATTTTCTTTTTCAAATTTCTCTTTCTCTGTACAGTCTTTTGGTCTACCTTTGAAAGTGCGTTAACTCAAGCTAAGTGCGTTAATTATAATCAGATGCTTTCTTTTTAAAAAGCTGCTTGAAACCAACAATTGTTGATTGACAAGTGTGTAGACGATCCACAGGGGCAGATAAAGTCACATCGTCATTTACACATTATTATGGACTAATAAAGATGACAGAATCTATTGTATTGTAAGTAATGAGTAATCAGTTGTACAGTCTGCATTTCTAAGCAGTATTTTAATAGTGTTTTTATATTTAGGGCAAGACAATATATGCAAAAACATTGTTCTTTCAGGCACTAGCATTTTGGCCTATTTTGCTTCTACACTCACCTAAAGGATTATTAGGAACACCTGTTCAATTTCTCATTAATGCAATTATCTAATCAACCAATCACATGGCAGTTGCTTCAATGCATTTAGGGGTGTGGTCCTGGTCAAGGCAATCTCCTGAACTCCAAACTGAATGCCAGAATGGGAAAGAAAGGTGATTTAAGCAATTTTGAGCGTGGCATGGTTGTTGGTGCCAGACGGGCCGGTCTGAGTATTTCACAATCTGCTCAGTTACTGGGATTTTCACGCACAACCATTTCTAGGGTTTACAAAGAATGGTGTGAAAAGGGAAAAACATCCAGTATGCGGCAGTCCTGTGGGCGAAAATGCCTTGTTGATGCTAGAGGTCAGAGGAGAATGGGCCGACTGATTCAAGCTGATAGAAGAGCAACTTTGACTGAAATAACCACTCGTTACAACCGAGGTATGCAGCAAAGCATTTGTGAAGCCACAACATGCACAACCTTGAGGCGGATGGGCTACAACAGCAGAAGACCCCACCGGGTACCACTCATCTTCACTACAAATAGGAAAAAGAGGCTACAATTTGCAAGAGCTCACCAAAATTGGACAGTTGAAGACTGGAAAAATGTTGCCTGGTCTGATGAGTCTCGATTTCTGTTGAGACATTCAGATGGTAGAGTCAGAATTTGGCGTAAACAGAATGAGAACATGGATCCATCATGCCTTGTTACCACTGTGCAGGCTGGTGGTGGTGGTGTAATGGTGTGGGGGATGTTTTCTTGGCACACTTTAGGCCCCTTAGTGCCAATTGGGCATCGTTTAAATGCCACGGCCTACCTGAGCATTGTTTCAGACCATGTCCATCCCTTTATGGCCACCATGTACCCATCCTCTGATGGCTACTTCCAGCAGGATAATGCACCATGTCACAAAGCTCGAATCATTTCAAATTGGTTTCTTGAACATGAGTTCACTGTACTAAAATGGCCCCCACAGTCACCAGATCTCAACCCAATAGAGCATCTTTGGGATGTGGTGGAATGGGAGCTTTGTGCCCTGGATGTGCATCCCACAAATCTCCATCAACTGCAAGATGCTATCCTATCAATATGGGCCAACATTTCTAAAGAATGCTTTCAGCACCTTGTTGAATCAATGCCACGTAGAATTAAGGCAGTTCTGAAGGCGAAAGGGGGTCAAACACAGTATTAGTATGGTGTTCCTAATAATCCTTTAGGTGAGTGTATATCTATGTATGTCTTCTTTCAGAGTAAAACTGAACAAGTAAAAAGGGGAAAATATCATAAATACACATTTAGGTGTTTTATTGCACTTTATCTATTTGCATCTGTAGATTTCAATTACAATACATATCTTTAAAGAGTTTATTCTCCACTTCTGTAGCACTTACAAACACCAAAATTTACAGTTTTATTCCTGTCTATATTCTGAAGGTTTTTACTGAGGGGTTTGTTCATATATCATTCACACTGATTTATATGACATTTTATTCCTAAAAAAAAGTTTTATTTTCGGGCTGTTGACAGTCTTTTCTGATTTATGCAGTGATAAAAAGAGATATTCAAAATCCCCTCAGCAAAATCCTTTAACTCTAAAATGTCAACAAAATCAAAAAAGAAATTTGATCCTGGTGTTATCCAATGTTCAGATTTATAATCTGGAAATGTATGCAAATGCGTGCATACTTAATTAGATAGTGCCTCATTTGCTTATTTAAACATAACATCTCAGAAAACTTAACATACTGTGTATTAATATACTGTAATTAATAAACTGGGTAAATATGGTAATACATTAGTTTAAATTTTTACCCTATTCTTAACAGGAACCAAAAAATTCAACCCAAAAATGAATCAACATGCAAGATTCTAAGAACGAAAGTCGTACGAGTTTGGAATGACATGAGGGTGATTAAATGACATAATTCGCATTTTAATCCAGTTTACAGGGAACATTCTCAAAGTTTTGAACATACGCTCTTCCAGGAACGTTCATAATTGGCCTTTAATAATGTTCTCAAAACAGCACAAAAGCATTATGTATACATAATTTACGGTATCCTTTTTTCTGAAACCTTTTAGTTGGATGTTTGTCTAATATTTTTAAATGTTACTACTTGTTTCAGAACATTCAGAAAACATTGAAAAGTAACGTTCCCGTAATGTTTGAAGAATGATAAAATAGAATGTTGACAAATTTCCTATGCATTCTAATACTACCGTAAAGAACCTTATACTACCTTATACTACAGTAAGCACAACAACAATATTTATACTTCATTTATGGAAAGAAAAATCTGAAACGTTTTAGTTGGATGTTCATGTAACATTTTTTCAGGAAACATTCAAAAGTAACGTTCCCAAAAAAAGGAATGTTCCCTTAAAGTCCCCCTGTAGTCGATAACTTTATCCCTTAAAACTCAGGGATATCACAAAAATTACATTTAAAAGTTTTTTCCTTGAAAAGAAATTCTTAAAATATCTTGAATGTAACTCGACACCCTTGCCTCATTTAGTATTCGCAGTTCTATGAATATGCAAATTAGCCCCGCCTCCACTCACTCACAGCAGATTAGAGATCCACTCTAGTTACCTTGGTAACAAAGTCATTTATGATGTCAGAATAGGGCTGGGCGATATAGCCAAAAAATTATTTCTCGGTATGTTTTGGTTAAATGGCGATATACGATATATATCTCGGTACTTTCTACTGTTTCCTATTTGGATAAAGAAAATCTGTATTTATTTAAAAAAAAAATATTTCACATTCTGCCCAATGATATCCTACAAACAATGTTGATATTGAAGGATATGGAACCAAATATAGTGAATGTAATGTAGGCTATGCAATATATTACGTGCAAAAAGCTTTTGTTTTTAAATTGATTAAAGGCTAAACTAAAAACGAAAATGAAAACAAAAACAAAAACAAAAGCACAAACTAATTATATTAGCCTGCATTTGATTACTTATTATAATGGTCACTTTCATAAAAATATACTTGTAGGTTTAAAATTCCACATATGGCACATTTATTGTTCCAACAACAAATATTTTAGCAATAGCCTATGTTTATTTTAGTCGGAATTATTGCGCTACTATTCTATTGTGCTCCGTCTGTTTGGCGCTCGTTCACGGACGCTTGAATTTTAGCGGAGATTCACTTGCAGAAGCTCGTCCTCTCCTGACAGTGAAATGGACATATTTTGTTTGACTTTCTAACATTTACAGATGGAGAATATACCTGTGAAATGTAAGTTAAGCACTGAGGAAAGCACCACATCTTAAACTTATTAAACAGCGCAAGTATTTATCTGTCAGTCAGCAACAGTATCTGTCAGAGCATCTGACAGGACAAGCTGCTTTAAACTTGTTAACTATATCTTACCAGTTATTTTGAAGCCCTTAATATAAGCTTGTGTCATGTTTAGGACAAATTGTACGCTACTTTCACTGCAGCTCACACTGCGACCTCTGCTGTTTTTCTGCCGTTGCTCGTATCAAACTACTGTATCGATATAAACGGTATTGCCTTATTTCATCGTTTCAAAAAAATATATCGATATATCGTACAAACTCGATATACCGCCCAGCCCTATGACAGAAACACCAGCGATTTCAAAATGCGTTTTTGGTTCTCTGTCATTTTAACGAGAAAATACTCAGCAATGCTGTCGACTTATGAATTTACACATGGTTTGTCTTATTAAAAACACCACATAGACATATAAACAACATTAAAAGCTGGATTTTCACCACAGGGGGACTTTAATGTTCGCATAACCAAGATTTCTTTTTTGTTCAGAGAACATTCGGAAATAACAAAATTATCGATTTTTGTTAGCTGGGATGAATATTGACGGTAATTGTGTATGTGTGCTGGTTAAACAGAGGGACTCACACCACAGCTCATAGTAGTACGTGCAGCAGCCGGTCTCCTGGCAGCAGTGTCCGGTCTGGCAGAGGTATCCGCTGGCGCTGCTCGTGCCGGGACAGTAGCGCGGGCTCCCCAGGAGAGGCAGGGTCCCTGAACTGTGGTACTCCATCCCCTGCAGCAGCGCGTGACGCCACCGAAACACTCGGTCCCCCTCTTCCTCCAGAACTGCTGCTATGGGGCATTCAGAGCCCGCAGAGTCTGGCAACAACACATCAAAAACAGAGAATGCCACGTTAAACAAGTGCACAGAAAGCACAATCTTTGAATCATTCCAAAACAAAAATCTGTTTTTTTTTTAATGAACATTAATGTACTTTCACATGTACTTTCTAAATAAATGTTCCTGGTCTAATTGTGAAGGATTCATCAGTGCATGTGACTGTGAGTGTAAACAAAAATGCATCTTCCATCTCTGAAATTATTTCCCTTTTTCATTTGATAACTTATAAGTCCCACACTATATTTTTTTCTCATTTAATATGATATTTCTGTCAAGAACAAGTCAAAAAGAGAATGCCACTTTAAACAAGTCACAGAAAGCACAATCTTTCTTCTTTTTTTTAAATCAACATGAACTAAAAATAGACCACGTGTTCTTTCTAAATAAGTGTGATCCTGGATCACAAAAAACAGTCTCGAGTCGCACGGGTATATTTGTGGCAATAGCCAACAATACATTGTATGGGTCAAAATTATTGATTTTTCTTTTATGCCAAAAATCATTAGGTTATTAAGTAAAGATCATGTTCCATCTAGATATTTTGTAAATTTCCTACCGTAAATATATAAACATTTATTTTTGTGAGTGAGTGCAGCACAATCGCCAACATAAATGCACAACTTTAAAGGGGGTTTTCTCAATGTTTCGATTTTTTTGCACCCTCAGATAACAGATTTTCATACGATCTATAAATCTGAATTTCAAAAATTTGACCCATGTGACTGGTTTTGTGGTCCAGGCTCACACATGTTCCTGGTCTAATTTTGAAAGATTCATTTGATTTTCTACAATCTCAGCTGTGAAAATAGCACTGTACAGTCGCAAAAAATATTTAAAAAAAACTTTCTTTCAGTAAGGTTTATAGAATGTGATGATTTGTTCCAGAAATATTTCTTGTTTATGCTGGCTGGTTTAAAGTCCCCCTGTAGTCAATCATTTTATCCCTTAAAACTCATCTTTAATCACCAAAATGACATATTTTAAAAAAAAATTCCTTGTTCTCATGCCTTAAAATATCTTGAATGTAACTCGACACCCTCGCCTCATTTAGTAAACGTGGTTCTACGAATATGCAAATGAGCCCGCCTCCACTCACTCACTCAGCTCAGAGATCCACTGGTTGACGATCACACGTTGATCTGATTGGTTACAAGGTAGTTTGTGACGTCAGAAACACCAGCGATTTCAAACCGTGTTTTTGAGACTGTCTTTGGTTCACTGCAGTTTTAAGTTCTTTATGTTCATTATTATTGTAATGTTATGTGCTTTGAAACATGAGCTAGTTTAACGCCGTCTCTCGTCTCGTGACGCTTTGCAAACTCTGCTGTGTACGCACACAGCAGAGTTTGCAAAGCGTCACGAGACGAGAGACGGCGTTAAACTAGCTCATGTTTTGAAGGAGGCGTGGCTTTGGAGACGCTCATGCTTTCAAAGCTAACTTGCAATTGCTAGCCGCTCCAAAAAATTGCCTACCCTACCTTTAATGTTCTCAAAACATTACGACAACAACATCACTTTTTTAAAATGCAACTACTTGTTTCAGAATGTTCAGAGTAACATTCCCATAATGTTTGCAAAATGCTAAAATGAAATGTTCAAAATTCTTCTAGTAACAATAATAGAATGTACATTTAAAGTAATCTGGTCTTTAAATACGTTCTCAAAACGTTACCACAAAAACGCTATTTATGGAACTTTTTTCTGAAAGGTTTTTCTGAAAGGTCTAGCTTTTTTTGTAAAACTACTTTTTTCATAACATTCCGAAAAAATTCAAAAGTAACATTCTCATAACGTTTGTAAAATGTTAAAATGGAATGTTCCCTTAATGTTACTATAACCAAGAAAAAAAACGTTTAACAACTAATGATTCATTGTTACGGTAGAAAAAGATGGTCATGTGAAACTAAATTAATTGCCAATTGCTTTTGGACATTACGAGAGGATTTATAATATGGACATAAACAAATCTATATCTCACATACAGGTGTTGTAAGTGTCTTTACCTGGTGAAGGACACAGGTGTCCATATATGCTGTCAGGATCATCTATAAATGAGGGGGGAAAACATAATAATCAACCATTGCTGAAATTAACAGCATTTTATTTTTACTCTGAACTCTGTTCTTATAAGCGCAAACAGTGTTTTTAAAAAGGTGCACAAGAGAGATGCACGCGCGTGTCGTATTATGTGTGCATTATATTGATGTCATTCTGCATGTGCATGTGTGCAATCAAACTTTAAACGTTAAAGCAACAATTGTTTCTGTTTGCAAATGAAAAAGATTAAACAGGCCCAGACAGAAGCGTAACAGTACACACACACACACACACACACTCGAACACTGAGCTTTAGTTTAGTGATGCTTTATGCACCTGCAGCAATAATAACACACAGCCGTATCGATTATAAAGAAATGCACCAACCTTACTAAACGCCAAGAGGGATCAGTGATGCTTGATGTCGCTGGTGTTATTGTAGCAAACGGCCTTTAATGAAAGTCGCTTCTCTTTCTGATTCGCTCATTTTTTGGGATCCTGCACCGACTGTCTCTCTCCGTCCGCCATTTCCACAAGAGCTTCAGCCGTCACATCGCAAACGACACTCGAGTGAACCGTGATATTATAACGACAAAACGAACAGCGCACACAAACCTTTACTACTTACGTGTATGTTACACTCAAAATGTAAAATCTCATTTTTTTACAACAGACGGCGCGAGACTGCAGACATATAATGCCATGAACGTTCATCGGATCTGATGCTGATTGGCTCGAGGCTGCAGGATGCAGACCAATCAGAGCAGACCTGGGTTTCGCCTAGCAACAGCTGGCAAGATGGTAAGACCATAGATAGGTATACAGGTAAAAAAGGAATATATATATATATATATATATATATATATATATATATATATATATATATATATAAGACTGCATATCCACAACGAGTAGGAGGAATCAGCATTATTCTGTATGTGAACGTATCAATAGTGAAAATATTATGAAATTCATGCGATCATGTTAAAATCCTGGTTTACAGTTACATACTTGCCGTGACAAAGAGACATAATCCAGCTATAAAACATGGAATGGTTCATCAGAAGCTTGGCTATAACGTTCTGGCAAGTTTCTCTGAACGAACATTCTTCTTGTAAAGTTACTAGAACGTTCGTTCAGTTATTTGGCAACACTTTATTATACAGTGTCCTTGATATGTAGGCTACTTACCATAGTAATAACTAGGGTTGGGTATCGTTTGGGTTTTATCCGATTCCAGTACCTACTCGGTATTTTTTAAACGGTTCCGGTGCTTAAACGGTTCTTAAATCGGTACTTAAGAAAATGAAACCGCACACACTTTATCAAAAAATAATACCCTTTAATTTACAGGGCCAAACTGGACACAATATTAACTTAAATCTTTAAACAATATAAATACAAGTAACATATGGTAATAATAAAACCAATATAAAATAAAAATTCATATTTACATAATATCAAATGAAACAATATTGTATCAAACAATGTAATAATACTGGAGATTAATAGAGATTACTAGCAGGCAGAGCTGCCAACTCTCACGCATTGACCGTGAGACTCACGCAAATGACCCTTTTCACACAGAAAAATCGCGGACAAAGAGGACACTGACAGACAAGACAGAGAAGGTTACTTTTGATATGGAAATCCACAGCTGTCAGATTCTGTCAATATTTTTACGAGATTCACACAATAAATAACGTTTTGGCTCTTTGAAATGTGACAGATCGCTGTAGCGCGTCAGTTCAAACGGCACGTGATACAGCAGCCTACAAATACAAATCCACTGCTTCTTAGCTACGCAGCGTTGAGTGAACCTATGAAAGAGAACATCTCTGGTTGGTGTAACATATCTCTCAATAGGGAACGGGACGCAGCCAAGCTCCTCGCGCTGCCGACCAGCTTCCTTTTTCGGCAGAGAAATCTGAGGAGCAGATGGCGCGCGCGCGACAGCATAGTATGACGACGTAAGTGCGTCGATGCGGCGCCATCAGCCAATGAATTGGCTTGATTCTATATGGGATTCAGACTATCGGCACACCCAGAGGGCGTTCTGACACGTAATTTTACACGTGAAATGCAGCCAAACCTTGCGAGAAAGAGCGCGCATGCGAGACAGAAGAAACTGTGCTCCAAACTGTGTAGCACACGCACGGCGGAGAGAGAGAGAGCGAGAGACCTTGTGTGTGTGTGTGTGCGCGTGTGTGCCTAATGAAGTTAGGCACCGAAATCAGGCACCGAAATTTTCTTTCTTATTCGGTCTGGTTACTACCGTTTACGTCGGAACCGGTTCCCTATTGGCACCGAGTTTCGGTACCCAACCCTAGTAATAACAGTAAATTATGCATAATTACATACAACTAACCCTCGACCAAACCCTAACCCTACCCTAACCCTATAAATACATGTACCGGTAGTTGTTTTAATATATAATTACACTGTAACAGTGTAGCCAGTTATTTGGTATTTAATAATGCTCTTAAAACATTCTATACATCATCCATGGAACTTGAGTTGGACGGTTATTAAATGTTGCTTGTTTCAGAACGTTCAGGAAAACATTCAAAAGCAACGTTCCAATAATGTTTGAAGAATTATCAAATGGAACGTTCCCCAACATTGGCATAACAACAACAACAAAATCTTTAAGATGATTTGAACGTTTTCATAACTTAATGAGAATGTTAGCGAAATGTTTTTTGAACGTATCTTGTCAGGTGAGTCTGTTCTGCGTATATTACAATCACTGCAAAAGAACGAAACCACGATGTTGGCCACTAGAGGGACTCATACAGACATGTGTGAGTTTATTACACTTATTTGAGTTGCATCCTACAGTTCTGTGAAATCAGAGTTTATGTGGTAGTATATTTCAATAAAGCTTTTCAAGATTATGATGCATGTACAAAAAAGTAAATAAAAAAAGACCAACTCGTTCTGATTTGTTCTGGTCAGATTATCATGTATGTGTTAATGTATGTTTTTAACAGAGGGCAGAACTTCTCAGGAAGTGGTGACTGGCTTAAAGAAAAGTATCTTGAATACTTCTCTTTTTCTCTCAGCTGTCCATCCGAGCGAGTGAACGGAGAGGAAGAAGAGACAGGGAGCGATGGCTGTGCTACAGACTTCAGGTGTGATGTGTGTGTGTGTTTTTCTGCTCTGCGCTGGACTTCACTTCGTAACAGGTACGTCTAAACAACAATATCAGTTCATTTAGGCATTTATGGCACAAACTGATTTTCATAAGTCAATAAAACATCCTCCTATGACAGTGGTTTCTGTTTGTGCAGTACTTCTGCTCTTATCTTTGTAAAAAAAAAAAAAAAAAGAATACTTCATTAATGACCTACACATTAACAAATGAGTAACACACTATTAACATTCTAGTAACTACTAACTAACAATGAACTCTGATGAACAAATTAGTCGCTTAGTCGAATATGGTAGTTCACTATTAGCTCATAACTACTATTTTTCATACAGTACCTCACTGAAGACTACTAAAAACTACAGGTTCATAATTAATATTAATTATGCATAATGTATAATATAAGGTAACGGTAACCCATTAGTAATGACTCAAGTGTTACTACATCTTTCTAAAGGAACTACTAATTATTTGGATCCGTATCTAAAGTGAAGATCATGGGAACACACTAGTAATGACTAAAGTGTTACCAAATCCATCGGAAGGAATTACAACTATTCAAAATCTTACAAAAATCTCTAAAGCTTACAATGACTTCAGTCAATATTAGGGAGTTATCATGTTTTTCACTTTAGATACTGATCCAAATTATTAGTAGTTCCTTTAGAAGGATGTAGTAACCATAGATATCCATAATAAAGGCTAGATGTCTCGTCCGCGCTGCTGGCCAATGGAGGTCGACGTCCGCACCTGGCGGCCATCTTGCCACAGGCAGCTCGCTCTCTCGTAACATTGTGTTTTAATGGTGCATGTGCTTTTTAAATGCTCAATTTTCTACCGATTTTCAAACGGTTTGGTTTGTTATAAACGTCAGAGATGTAGTTATGACACTGCATACTTATGAATAATAAGTGTATCAATAAATAATCATTATAGCCACGTTAATAATGTTTGTAAGAAACCAAACCGTTTCTAAATCCGTCAAGATTTCAACGAGATGAGAGTATTTGTGTTGGTGCTGATCACTCATCTTACATCAGGCACCACAGAGCCCTCCAGAAAGCTTGCCTGTGACAAGATGGCCGCCGGTGATGACGATAGAGACTCCGCCAGAGTTTATTGTTAGAATGTTAATAGTGCGTTGCTCATTTGTTCCTAGTTATTCATTAATGAAGGAACAGCATTCTAAAGTGTTACCAAAAAATGTAATTCAAAATAACAGTTTAATTCTCTGTTTGTGTTGGTTTTGACTGCAAAGGAGGGGTGCGAGACATCAGCGGTTCTCCAGGAGAGTCTGTGCTGCTTCCCTGCAGTGATGGACACTCACAGCATAAAGATATCCAGTGGAGACACTCAGATATCGGGGAAACACAGAACTCAGCGGACGTCATGACGGATCAGCGATATAAAGGCCGGGTTCAGATTCACGGGAACCTCTCGCTGTCCATCACTCAACTCACTCTAGACGACTCAAGATCATATTGGTGTAAATCAACAGAGAGAGTAAATCTAATAATTGAAGGTAATGAATGCTTGTTTCATTTTTAATAATAATACATGCAGACCAACCATAAACCACTGTTACCTCTGAAGTCATTCACACACTAGTTTCCATTTCTTTTATGAACTGAAAGTTGATGACTATTAGTCTTGTCAGAAAGATATTGTATACAATAGTTGAACGCACTTGCATGTTGTAGTTACGAATGGGAAACCCTGAACCCTGAGTGTCGAGTGCAATGAATATACAATATATAACAAGTGAGCTTGGTGTGATCTCAATAAATTACGATTAATTTTACTCATGAGTGGGATTCACTTAGGTTAAGTTCAGAAAAATCTATTCAACCATGTGAGACTGTTTGTAATACAGTAATTTTATTAAGTTTGACCAACAGACTTTGAGTCAGCATATCATGATAATCAAATTTTATTCTCCTTTGTGTTGGCAGGTTGTTCTATATCCGGGAATGAAACATCAGTGGCGATCAGCAGATATCCAGGAGAATCCGTGTTTCTGTCCTGTTCGGTCAAATGCAGCGCTCGTGGTGAACTAGAGTTCAGATGGAAATTACCAAACAGAGAACTAAACCAGACGACTAACTCTAATGAACTGAATCGACTCTATCAGGGCAGAATTCACATGTTTAATATACCTTCAGGAAATTTCTCTCTGCTGATTTCTAAGCTGACGGAGAAAGATGAAGGACTGTATTTATGCTGGATTAATGAGAATCAACACAAGAGCTTCAGTCTCACCGTTAAAGGTAAAGAAACGATGAATTTGCGTGAAACAAGGTGCTTTGAAACTTTGCAGTTCGTTTTACTAGAACATTTTTGAGTTCTAAAATTTCATTGTACTATGAATTTTAATCATTCCTCATAATTTGACCCAATTAAAGTTCACAATCCCAGCTAACAGGGAACGTTTTGTCAAGGTTCTCTCAAGGTTATGAACAAGCATCTTCCAGTAAAGTTAATAGAACGTTTAATCAGAGTTATCTGGTCTTAAATAATGTTTTCAAAACATTACAACCATATTATTTATACATCGAAAAAAAATTGTTGGACTTTTGTCTAACATTTTTTTCACTAATTGTTTCAGAGTTTTCAGAGAACATTCAAAAGTAACGTTCCCATTATGTTTGTAAAATGATAAAAATGGAATGTTCAATGTTTTTCCAGTAATGTTAAATAGAACATTCGTTCAAAGTTCAAAGTCTTGAATAATGTTCTCAAAACGTTAGCACAAAATATTATTTGTACATCGTTAATGGAACGTATTTTTCCAAAACATTTTATTTGGAAGTTCGTCTAACATTTAAAAAAATGTTACTACATGTTTCAGAACATTTGGAAGTAATGTTCCCATAATGTTTGCAGAATGATAAAATGGAATGTTCCTTTTTCGTTCGCATAACCAAGAAAAAACATTCAGAAAACTGCAGAAACAACGTTTTAATAACTTAATGGGATAGTTAGCAAAACTTCCTTTTTGTTAGATGGCTACTGGGTCAGTTTGCACTATAGCGCTTACTTTTCAATCCAGTGTAAACCATTGTAAGTCCGACTAATTCGATCCAAGGGCGGCATTCAAATTAGCGGTGAAGGTCACATGCGCGTTCCGTCTCTTCCAATGGCAAAGGGATTTATAATTAAATGCAATACATTATCTTATGTATTAACTCGTTTCATCTGACTCCATAAAATGAAAGTGTTTTTCAATGATATCTGTGCATCTTTAAATATACGTTAATGTTTGACTATTCCTTTTAACTCCAATGGAAATGAAGTCAAAGTCTGTTAGAATAATCAAATATAACAATTTATTATGTCAGGTAAATTATAACAATTCCATAATCAATTGAAAGATAATCAATGCAAATCATCAAATGTTTTAGGATTAGAGAAATAGATGCAAACCCAACATTTAAGAACTACATGAGCTACCTCATGGGCTATCTGAAATACAGAAAAAGCCACGACTCCTTGCTGCCTTCCATTAAATAGCCAGAACTTCTTTTCAATGGTAATTTGCATTCAGGTTACACCTTATTTTGGGGGTAGGGGAGGAAGGCCATTTGTCCACCTTTCTTTGTGTGCCAGTTTCTCTAAACTTCTAAAAAACCTTATTACCTTTTGTTTTATACTTTGGGAATGAGACATTTGTACCACTCATTCTTGAGACATTTCAAATGATACCAAACATAATACTCAATGATAATCATTCACATCAAACCATAGATATTCTTATGTGAGTTTTTATGTGTCACTGCGAGAGTGGGGGATGTGGGGAAGAAGTGTGTGTGTGTGTGTGAGAGTTCAAATGTTAATTTGCCAAGGTCCTTTGTCTCATAGACCAGTGGTCTATCTCTTCACCCAGTTTCCAGTTTTCCAGTCTTACAGTCCCTCCTTGACCCCGTGGGTCACATTCAGACACTTAAGGGGTCACAGTAAGACGTTTGTCGTGATTGAGATGTAACTCAACAATTGTCTTTGCAATGTCAGCATCTGTAGAAGCTCAGAGGGCTGTGTTCCCCTGCAGAACTCCTGTTCTCACCAGGTGTATGTAGCATGAGTCCAGCAGGTGGATGAGGCGTTCAGGCTTTCTTCCGGTGATCCTGTGATGTGAGCAAAGTTCATATAGTCAATCTGGACCTTTTGACTTGTTCAGTTGACGTGTCATTCCTTCATGGAGAAACTTCCGTTTCCCTGGCACCTTCCCCATGATGATAATCTGTCCCTTCTTGACCAATCCTGTCACCTCCAACGGTGCGGCTGTCTGGACAGACCTCAGTGGATGAAGGTGTCATGGTCATGTGAAACTAAATTAATTGCCAATTGCTTTTGGACATTACGAGAGGATTTATAATATGGACATAAACAAATCTATATCTCACATACAGGTGTTGTAAGTGTCTTTACCTGGTGAAGGACACAGGTGTCCATATATGCTGTCAGGATCATCTATAAATGAGGGGGGAAAACATAATAATCAACCATTGCTGAAATTAACAGCATTTTATTTTTACTCTGAACTCTGTTCTTATAAGCGCAAACAGTGTTTTTAAAAAGGTGCACAAGAGAGATGCACGCGCGTGTCGTATTATGTGTGCATTATATTAATGTCATTCTGCATGTGCATGTGTGCAATCAAACTTTAAACGTTAAAGCAACAATTGTTTCTGTTTGCAAATGAAAAAGATTAAACAGGCCCAGACAGAAGCGTAACAGTACACACACACACACACACACACACACACACACACTCGAACACTGAGCTTTAGTTTAGTGATGCTTTATGCACCTGCAGCAATAATAACACACAGCCGTATCGATTATAAAGAAATGCACCAACCTTACTAAACGCCAAGAGGGATCAGTGATGCTTGATGTCGCTGGTGTTATTGTAGCAAACGGCCTTTAATGAAAGTCGCTTCTCTTTCTGATTCGCTCATTTTTTGGGATCCTGCACCGACTGTCTCTCTCCGTCCGCCATTTCCACAAGAGCTTCAGCCGTCACATCGCAAACGACACACGAGTGAACCGTGATATTATAACGACAAAACGAACAGCGCACACAAACCTTTACTACTTACGTGTATGTTACACTCAAAATGTAAAATCTCATTTTTTTACAACAGACGGCGCGAGACTGCAGACATATTGTAATGTCAGTATAAATAGAAGACACTAGTTAGTATTATGTTGTTCGACAGTGTTAGACTCATAAGTGGTTCTATCTGTTAGTCCCTGGTTCTTTAAGGGGCGGGGTTTAGCGGGGTCGAGTGACTAGAGCGAGTGAGAGCTGGAAGCGGGGAGTCAGACAGAGTTTAACAGCAGAGCAGAGACAGCACGTTATATCTCTCCTTTCATGTTGTACGGCGTGGGTTACGGCCATAACAGTAATCCTGCAGTTCTTGAATAAAGCCTTAGAAGGAGGAAGAATCCGTCTGTTTACTTCTTAGTAGCGAAACGCTACATTTGGTGTCAGAAGTGACGGACTTCAACGCACGAGCTGAGCATTCGCCGCCGAGATGGACTACGGGGCGCGGCCGAAAGTGAAGCAAGAGATGCAGGAGACAGTAAGGGGGAAAAGCGAGTGCTTGTGGACACACGGGCCGCCGGCAGATCCGCGCTGGGTTTCGAGCGAGGCGGCTAGGATGAGAGAGGCTATCATGTTACAAGCTGCTGAAGCTGGCTTCGCGCCTCCCTTTACCCCGCACAGTGAGTTTGCACATCAGCAGATTGGCGCCGACATGACAGCGCATGTGCGGCGCGGCAAGACACACTCTCGAGATGACGTGAAGCCGCGGGATGTAAACAAACATGGCAGCGCCCAGGCCAGCAGCGAATACATCAGAGACTCAAACATGATCGCTATTAAAACACCGCGGTTCTCTGGTAAGACGGATTGGGATGCATTCAAAGCCCAGTTTGAACTGTTAGCTACTGCTGCAGGCTGGCCTGAAAATCATAAAGCCTTGCAGTTAGCGCTGTGCCTGACTGATGATGCGGCTGCCTGTCTGTTGTTGTTGAGTCCTGCAGAAAGAAATGATTATAATGCATTGGTTGGGGCTCTTCATAGGCGGTTTGGACATTGTAGCCAGCCTGTCCTTTTAAGGACAGAATTTCATAACAGACGTAGAAGACAAGGTGAACCGCTCCGCATTTTGGCCAATGACATTGAATGCTTATGTAAACGCGCCTATGCTGAAATGCCACCGTCAGTCCAGAATGAGCTCACTAGAGACAGATTTATCCAGGCGCTCAGCCCAAGAGAGCTCCGTGTACAAACGCAGCTAGCTCACCCGACCACACTGAGTGAAGCGCTGGAACTGGCTATTGAAAGGGAGATACTGGGGACTGAAATGGATGCAGTTGAAGTTACTCCAATAGTGAGGGCCGTGGAAATGACTGAAATGTGTCCCAGGACACCCATGTGGGTGGATAATTATGCAAATGCTGCGACGATACGCCCGGGCCGCTCCGCCTCAGTGCCCCGTCCACGCCACCGACCTTCAGTTTGCTGGGGCTGTGGCCAGCCAGGTCATCTGATCAGACATTGCCCTAGGATCGGTCAAATGCAGGGAAACGCCCAGGGGCCCGTGTAGACAGGGGGACACGGGCCCGTGATAACATTTCCCATACCTCGCCCCAAGCTGAGGATGAGGAACAGCGGGTGGAAAAAGGGGTTAAACTGCAGCCTGAAGAGACTGTTATGGTAGTGGGCTGGTCTTATGTTGGAAATTTTTGCCACATACCCATTGTAGTGGCGGGAGTCGCTTGCACAGCCCTTGTTGACACTGGATCGAATGCAACCCTTGTTCGTCCTGATCTGGTCCCAGTGGGGACAACTTTGGAATCGACGTCTGCTCGTCTGAAAACCGTGACTGGTGATTTTGCGCCAATAAAAGGGAAAGGTCTCTTCCTGTTTGACATAGGGGGTCTATCTGTGTCGTTCCAGGCGTGGGTGGCTAAAGTGCAGGACCCATGCATCCTGGGACTGGATTTCTTGAGGGCCGTTGGCTGTGTGCTGGACCTATGTAGAGACTCGCTTACCCTCCCTGATGGACGTTCGGTGCAACTGACCCATCCTACTCCAAACTTGACACAGGTTTCCCTATCTGTGTTTTCAGCAGACACATCCAGGCATGCCCTTGGCGCAGAATGCCCAGCCCTTGGGGCACCACCTCACTCAGTGAAATCGCCTGCCATTAGTTCAAATTGTCACACACGCTACAGCCCCGATTGTGACGCCACATCCCCTTCCCCCATTTTTCCGTTAGCACGGAATAGCTATTGTGTGAACAATGGGGTGTGCGATGATGAGAGAGAGACTCGGATATCGGCTGTGAGAGACATTTGGTCCAGAAACTGTGAGGGCTTAAGTGAGCAACAAAAAGAGTGCTTGTGGGAAGTCATGGAGGACTTCATCGACATTTTTGCTCTCAATGAGAAGGAAGTGGGCCTAACCCACTTGATGCACCATGTTATTGACACTGCAGATGCCCGCCCGATAAGAGTAAGGCCACGTCGTCTCCCCCTGGCCCGACAGGAAGCGGCGGATAAGGAGTTGGAAGAAATGCTGCAGGCGGGTATAGTTGAGCCCTCAGAGAGCCCATGGGCTTCAGCAGTCGTCATGGTACCACGGACAAACAGTTCCAGATGGCGGTTCTGCATAGACTATAGGCAGCTCAACAAAGTCACGAAAAAGGATTCATACCCCCTTCCTAGAGTGGATGAGTGTCTCGACTTGGTAGCTGGTTCATCGTGGTTCTCCACCCTTGACTTGAGGAGCGGCTACTGGCAAGTGCCATTATCCCCTGAGTCTGCTCCCAAAACCGCGTTCCGCTCAAATGGAGGCCTCTGGCAGTTCAAGGTCCTTCCGTTCGGACTCTGCAACGCTCCTGCCACGTTCGAACGGCTCATGGACAAAGTATTAGCAGGAGTGCCTCGCCATGAATGTCTTGTATACCTGGATGATCTCTTAGTCCATGGTGATTCGTTTGAGGTAGCACTCGATTCCCTCCGACGGGTGCTGGGAAGAGTGGCAGCAGCAGGCCTGAAACTGCATCCAGATAAATGCCACTTTATGAGGCGGGAGGTTGAGTTCCTTGGACACAAGTTGGGGAGGGAGGGCATAGGCACCCTGGAGGACAAAATACACACCATTAGAGACTGGCCAATCCCTACAGACCTGAGACAACTGAAGAGTTTCCTGGGGCTCGCCTCTTACTATAGGAGGTTTGTAAGGGGATTTTCATGCATAGGGGCGCCGCTCTTCCGCCTCCAACAGAAAGACCATGTTTTCGTCTGGACTGACGAGTGCCAGAAGGCATTCGATACCCTACGGCAAGCATTGATTGAAGCTCCAGTCCTTGTTCCACCTGACACCTCGCTGCCTTTTGTTTTAGACACGGACGCAAGCAACGTCGGCATGGGGGCAGTGTTATCACAGAACAGACCAGATGGGGAGAAGGTGGTGGCATACTTTAGCAGGGTCTTTAACAAGTGTGAGAAACGCTATTGCGTAACCAGACGCGAGCTCCTTGCAGTGGTAATGGCAGTGAGACACTTCAAATACTACCTGTGTGGCACGCCATTCACGATAAGGACAGACCATGCTGCTCTTCAATGGTTGATGTCCTTCAAAGAGCCTGAAGGTCAAGTGGCCCGATGGCTGGAAGAACTCCAGTCATACGACTTCTCAGTAGTTCATAGACCCGGGTCTAACCACGCCAACGCTGATGCCTTGTCTCGTCGCCCCTGTGCCGCCGAGGGCTGCCGCCACTGTGAGAAGAGAGAGACGCAGGAGAGGGAACTGTGTCTGGGGAACGAGCCAGCGCAGCCTGCATGTGGAGCATTAAGGGTGTTTGATACACCAGAGTGGAAGTTGGAGCAGGAGAAAGATGAGGATCTGAGGCCTGTTCTACGTTGGTTGGAGGCACAGCAGAGACCCGATTGGGGGAATATTACGGGCTGCTCGCTGGGCACAAAAGGACTGTGGTCCAAATTTAACACACTGAGGCTGAGTGAGGGGGTGCTCCAGCGAGCATGGAAGGAGCCTGCCACTGGGGAGGACAGATGGCAAGTAATAGTGCCCAAAGCACTGAGGGAAGCAGTGTTAACCGCTTGTCATGGGAGTACGGGGTCTGGCCATTTCGGGGTGTCCAAAACGCTCCGCCGCCTTCGCCAGGGGTTCTACTGGGGCCAGCATAGAAGGGACGTGGAGGATTTCTGCCGCAGATGTGATGCCTGTGCAGCTTATAAGGGCCCTCTCGATCAATCTCATGCCAGACTTCAACAGCAGGCTGTAGGAGCACCAATGGAAAGAGTAGCTGTGGACATCATGGGTCCCTTCCCTGTCACTGTAAGAGGTAACCGGTTCGTCCTCACTGCTATGGACTACTTCACAAAATGGCCTGAGGCCTATGCAATACCGAACCAGGAAGCAGAGACGGTGTCTGATGCACTGGTGGAGGGGATGTTCAGCAGGTTCGGTGTGGCAGAGGTCATTCATAGTGATCAGGGGAGAAATTTTGAATCCAAGCTGTTTGCAGCCCTGTGTGAACGGCTTGGCATGGAAAAAACTCGCACAACTCCCCTGCACCCCCAAAGCGATGGCCTGGTTGAAAGATTTAATAGGACCTTGGGTCAACAGCTAGCTATCCTTACAGCTGACCATCAGCGGGATTGGGACACTCACCTCCCTTTCATTCTCATGGCCTACAGATCTGCAGTACAGGACTCCACACTGTGTACCCCTGCTTTGCTTATGTTGGGGCGTGAGCTTCGGACCCCCACAGAGTTGTTGTTCGGGAAGCCCCCGGACATGCCGGCTATACCTGCCGGACCAGAGTATGCAAGGAGGTTGCAGGATCGAATGGAGACAGCCCATGTGTTTGCCAGGGATCAATTGGAAAAGGCTGGCATGAGGCAGAAAAGGAACTATGATGTTAGGAGCAAGGGAAGAGACTTCCAGGCTGATGAGTCAGTTTGGGTGTACAGCCCGAGGAGGAAAAGAGGACGCTCCCCGAAGCTTGACTGCCACTGGGTGGGCCCCTGCTTGGTTCTAGAGAAGGTGGGAGAGGTAGTGTATAGGGTGCAGATGCCGCCTAGAGGCAGGAAGGTAGCCTTGCATAGAGACAGGCTGGCCCCGTACAGAGGTAACTTGGCCGTCTCTTTTGAAAAGAGAAAGACCACCCCCCCTGCCTCTCAAAACAACATTGACCCCAGGCCCGGGCCCCACACCCCAGTGGCTCCTGAATCCCCTGCCCTAAACAGCCCACATGCAGCCACTTTCCGGGGACTTTCAGCTGATCCCCATGCCCCAACCCCTCATTCCCTTGCAAGCTCAGACATTCAACCTGCTATGCGGCCAAGGAGGCAGAGACGTCGGCCTGGGCACCTTAAAGACTTTGTTTGCCCCCTCGTGGACGAGGGTTCTTCTTATTAAAGGGGGGGCAGTGTAATGTCAGTATAAATAGAAGACACTAGTTAGTATTATGTTGTTCGACAGTGTTAGACTCATAAGTGGTTCTATCTGTTAGTCCCTGGTTCTTTAAGGGGCGGGGTTTAGCGGGGTCGAGTGACTAGAGCGAGTGAGAGCTGGAAGCGGGGAGTCAGACAGAGTTTAACAGCAGAGCAGAGACAGCACGTTATATCTCTCCTTTCATGTTGTACGGCGTGGGTTACGGCCATAACAGTAATCCTGCAGTTCTTGAATAAAGCCTTAGAAGGAGGAAGAATCCGTCTGTTTACTTCTTAGTAGCGAAACGCTACAATATAATGCCATGAACGTTCATCGGATCTGATGCTGATTGGCTCGAGGCTGCAGGATGCAGACCAATCAGAGCAGACCTGGGTTTCGCCTAGCAACAGCTGGCAAGATGGTAAGACCATAGATAGGTATACAGGTAAAAAAGGAATATATATATATATATATATATATATATATATATATATATATATATATATATATATATATATATATATATATATATGTAAGACTGCATATCCACAACGAGTAGGAGGAATCAGCATTATTCTGTATGTGAACGTATCAATAGTGAAAATATCATGAAATTCATGCGATCATGTTAAAATCCTGGTTTACAGTTACATACTTGCCGTGACAAAGAGACATAATCCAGCTATAAAACATGGAATGGTTCATCAGAAGCTTGGCTATAACGTTCTGGCAAGTTTCTCTGAACGAACATTCTTCTTGTAAAGGTACTAGAACGTTCGTTCAGTTATTTGGCAACACTTTATTATACAGTGTCCTTGATACTACATGTAGGCTACTTACCATAGTAATAACAGTAAATTATGCATAATTACATACAACTAACCCTCGACCAAACCCTAACCCTACCCTAACCCTATAAATACATGTACCGGTAGTTGTTTTAATATATAATTACACTGTAACAGTGTAGCCAGTTATTTGGTATTTAATAATGCTCTTAAAACATTCTATACATCATCCATGGAACTTGAGTTGGACGGTTATTAAATGTTGCTTGTTTCAGAACGTTCAGGAAAACATTCAAAAGCAACGTTCCAATAATGTTTGAAGAATTATCAAATGGAACGTTCCCCAACATTGGCATAACAACAACAACAAAATCTTTAAGATGATTTGAACGTTTTCATAACTTAATGAGAATGTTAGCGAAATGTTTTTTGAACGTATCTTGTCAGGTGAGTCTGTTCTGCGTATATTACAATCACTGCAAAAGAACGAAACCACGATGTTGGCCACTAGAGGGACTCATACAGACATGTGTGAGTTTATTACACTTATTTGAGTTGCATCCTACAGTTCTGTGAAATCAGAGTTTATGTGGTAGTATATTTCAATAAAGCTTTTCAAGATTATGATGCATGTACAAAAAAGTAAATAAAAAAAGACCAACTCGTTCTGATTTGTTCTGGTCAGATTATCATGTATGTGTTAATGTATGTTTTTAACAGAGGGCAGAACTTCTCAGGAAGTGGTGACTGGCTTAAAGAAAAGTATCTTGAATACTTCTCTTTTTCTCTCAGCTGTCCATCCGAGCGAGTGAACGGAGAGGAAGAAGAGACAGGGAGCGATGGCTGTGCTACAGACTTCAGGTGTGATGTGTGTGTGTGTTTTTCTGCTCTGCGCTGGACTTCACTTCGTAACAGGTACGTCTAAACAACAATATCAGTTCATTTAGGCATTTATGGCACAAACTGATTTTCATAAGTCAATAAAACATCCTCCTATGACAGTGGTTTCTGTTTGTGCAGTACTTCTGCTCTTATCTTTGTAAAAAAAAAAAAAAAAAGAATACTTCATTAATGACCTACACATTAACAAATGAGTAACACACTATTAACATTCTAGTAACTACTAACTAACAATGAACTCTGATGAACAAATTAGTCGCTTAGTCGAATATGGTAGTTCACTATTAGCTCATAACTACTATTTTTCATACAGTACCTCACTGAAGACTACTAAAAACTACAGGTTCATAATTAATATTAATTATGCATAATGTATAATATAAGGTAACGGTAACCCATTAGTAATGACTCAAGTGTTACTACATCTTTCTAAAGGAACTACTAATTATTTGGATCCGTATCTAAAGTGAAGATCATGGGAACACACTAGTAATGACTAAAGTGTTACCAAATCCATCGGAAGGAATTACAACTATTCAAAATCTTACAAAAATCTCTAAAGCTTACAATGACTTCAGTCAATATTAGGGAGTTATCATGTTTTTCACTTTAGATACTGATCCAAATTATTAGTAGTTCCTTTAGAAGGATGTAGTAACCATAGATATCCATAATAAAGGCTAGATGTCTCGTCCGCGCTGCTGGCCAATGGAGGTCGACGTCCGCACCTGGCGGCCATCTTGCCACAGGCAGCTCGCTCTCTCGTAACATTGTGTTTTAATGGTGCATGTGCTTTTTAAATGCTCAATTTTCTACCGATTTTCAAACGGTTTGGTTTGTTATAAACGTCAGAGATGTAGTTATGACACTGCATACTTATGAATAATAAGTGTATCAATAAATAATCATTATAGCCACGTTAATAATGTTTGTAAGAAACCAAACCGTTTCTAAATCCGTCAAGATTTCAACGAGATGAGAGTATTTGTGTTGGTGCTGATCACTCATCTTACATCAGGCACCACAGAGCCCTCCAGAAAGCTTGCCTGTGACAAGATGGCCGCCGGTGATGACGATAGAGACTCCGCCAGAGTTTATTGTTAGAATGTTAATAGTGCGTTGCTCATTTGTTCCTAGTTATTCCTTAATGAAGGAACAGCATTCTAAAGTGTTACCAAAAAATGTAATTCAAAATAACAGTTTAATTCTGTGTTTGTGTTGGTTTTGACTGCAAAGGAGGGGTGCGAGACATCAGCGGTTCTCCAGGAGAGTCTGTGCTGCTTCCCTGCAGTGATGGACACTCACAGCATAAAGATATCCAGTGGAGACACTCAGATATCGGGGAAACACAGAACTCAGCGGACGTCATGACGGATCAGCGATATAAAGGCCGGGTTCAGATTCACGGGAACCTCTCGCTGTCCATCACTCAACTCACTCTAGACGACTCAAGATCATATTGGTGTAAATCAACAGAGAGAGTAAATCTAATAATTGAAGGTAATGAATGCTTGTTTCATTTTTTTAATAATAATACATGCAGACCAACCATAAACCACTGTTACCTCTGAAGTCATTCACACTCACACTAGTTTCCATTTCTTTTATGAACTGAAAGTTGATGACTATTAGTCTTGTCAGAAAGATATTGTATACAATAGTTGAACGCACTTGCATGTTGTAGTTACGAATGGGAAACCCTGAACCCTGAGTGTCGAGTGCAATGAATATACAATATATAACAAGTGAGCTTGGTGTGATCTCAATAAATTACGATTAATTTTACTCATGAGTGGGATTCACTTAGGTTAAGTTCAGAAAAATCTATTCAACCATGTGAGACTGTTTGTAATACAGTAATTTTATTAAGTTTGACCAACAGACTTTGAGTCAGCATATCATGATAATCAAATTTTATTCTCCTTTGTGTTGGCAGGTTGTTCTATATCCGGGAATGAAACATCAGTGGCGATCAGCAGATATCCAGGAGAATCCGTGTTTCTGTCCTGTTCGGTCAAATGCAGCGCTCGTGGTGAACTAGAGTTCAGATGGAAATTACCAAACAGAGAACTAAACCAGACGACTAACTCTAATGAACTGAATCGACTCTATCAGGGCAGAATTCACATGTTTAATATACCTTCAGGAAATTTCTCTCTGCTGATTTCTAAGCTGACGGAGAAAGATGAAGGACTGTATTTATGCTGGATTAATGAGAATCAACACAAGAGCTTCAGTCTCACTGTTAAAGGTAAAGAAACGATGAATATGCGTGAAACAAGGTGCTTTGGAACTTTGCAGTTCGTTTTACTAGAACATTTTTGAGTTCTAAAATTTCATTGTACTATGAATTTTAATCATTCCTCATAATTTGACCCAATTAAAGTTCACAATCCCAGCTAACAGGGAACGTTTTGTCAAGGTTCTCTCAAGGTTATGAACAAGCATCTTCCAGTAAAGTTAATAGAACGTTTATTCAGAGTTATCTGGTCTTAAATAATGTTTTCGAAACATGACAACAATATTATTTATACATCGAAAAAAAATTGTTGGACTTCTGTCTAACATTTTTTTCACTAATTGTTGCAGAATTTTCAGAGAACATTCAAAAGTAACGTTCCCATTATGTTTGTAAAATGATGAAAATGGAATGTTCAATGTTCTTCCAGTAATGTTAAATAGAACATTCGTTCAAAGTTCAAAGTCTTGAATAATGTTCTCAAAACATTAGCACAAAATATTATTTGTACATCGTTAATGGAACGTATTTTTCCAAAACATTTTATTTGGAAGTTCGTCTAACATTTAAAAAAATGTTACTACATGTTTCAGAACATTTGGAAGTAATGTTCCCATAATGTTTGCAGAATGATAAAATGGAATGTTCCTTTTTCGTTCGCATAACCAAGAAAAAACATTCAGAAAACTGCAGAAACAACGTTTTAATAACTTAATGGGATAGTTAGCAAAACTTCCTTTTTGTTAGATGGCTACTGGGTCAGTTTGCACTATAGCGCTTACTTTTCAATCCAGTGTAAACCATTGTAAGTCCGACTAATTCGATCCAAGGGCGGCATTCAAATTAGCGGTGAAGGTCACATGCGCGTTCCGTCTCTTCCAATGGCAAAGGGATTTATAATTAAATGCAATACATTATCTTATGTATTAACTCGTTTCATCTGACTCCATAAAATGAAAGTGTTTTTCAATGATATCTGTGCATCTTTAAATATACGTTAATGTTTGACTATTCCTTTTAACTCCAATGAAAACAAAGTCAAAGTCTGTTAGAATAATCAAATATAACAATTTATTATGTCAGGTAAATTATAACAATTCCATAATCAATTGAAAGATAATCAATGCAAATCATCAAATGTTTTAGGATTAGAGAAATAGATGCAAACCCAACATTCAAGAACTACATGAGCTAACCTCATGGGCTATCTGAAATACAGAAAAAGCCACGACTCCTTGCTGCCTTCCATTAAATAGCCAGAACTTCTTTTCAATGGTAATTTGCATTCAGGTTACACCTTATTTTGGGGGTAGGGGAGGAAGGCCATTTGTCCACCTTTCTTTGTGTGCCAGTTTCTCTAAACTTCTAAAAAACCTTATTACCTTTTGTTTTATACTTTGGGAATGAGACATTTGTACCACTCATTCTTGAGACATTTCAAATGATACCAAACATAATACTCAATGATAATCATTCACATCAAACCATAGATATTCTTATGTGAGTTTTTATGTGTCACTGCGAGAGTGGGGGATGTGGGGAAGAAGTGTGTGTGTGTGTGTGAGAGTTCAAATGTTAATTTGCCAAGGTCCTTTGTCTCATAGACCAGTGGTCTATCTCTTCACCCAGTTTCCAGTTTTCCAGTCTTACAGTCCCTCCTTGACCCCGTGGGTCACATTCAGACACTTAAGGGGTCACAGTAAGACGTTTGTCGTGATTGAGATGTAACTCAACAATTGTCTTTGCAATGTCAGCATCTGTAGAAGCTCAGAGGGCTGTGTTCCCCTGCAGAACTCCTGTTCTCACCAGGTGTATGTAGCATGAGTCCAGCAGGTGGATGAGGCGTTCAGGCTTTCTTCCGGTGATCCTGTGATGTGAGCAAAGTTCATATAGTCAATCTGGACCTTTTGACTTGTTCAGTTGACGTGTCATTCCTTCATGGAGAAACTTCCGTTTCCCTGGCACCTTCCCCATGATGATAATCTGTCCCTTCTTGACCAATCCTGTCACCTCCAGCGGTGCGGCTGTCTGGACAGACCTCAGTGGATGAAGGTGTTCTCCTTGGCTTCACACTGCTTTGTGTGAGACACCTGAAAAGCATCTTAAATGTCCGCTTCTCGATTGAACACATATGAACTTGAACTTGCGAAGAAATCCATAGAAACGCATAATGCAACAAAACAGAATCATGTCATGTTCAATGTAAAATACCATGTTCTTGTCAGCAGGTGTGAATGGTACTTCTGTCTCATATGTTTCTCAAGGTCCTGAATGGTAAGGATGTCTCATATTAAATATCCAATTCTTAAATATATATATTTTTTGGTCTGAATTATTCAAAGGAAATGCAGCAAGAGGTCAGTGCAACTCAAATAATCAGATAAATGGTATGCATCAATACGTCTTGTAATAACAATAATATTCAAAAATAAAAAAATATGAAGAATCACTGTTTGTTCAGGAATCTTCCAATGTAAGCCACTTATGCAAATCTAAGAAGTGACTTGGAACATGAATGGAGATTGTTCATTCCTTGCAGCAGGTGTGAGATTGTGTTTGTGTGAGGGTGTGTGTGTGTGTGTGTGTGTGTGTGTGCGTCTGTGTGTGAGTGTGAGAGTTTGTGTGAGAGAAAGAGAGAGAGAGAGAGAGTGTGTGTGTGTGTGTGTGTGTGTGTGTGTTGTTGTTGGCTAAGTCACAGTCAATGACAGGGTTGAATTGTAAATTCTGTAATTGTTTGAAGCGCTCACACTTCAGATCTATTAGTTATGGTGTTTCTGTTATTAGTGGTTGTTGAGAAATCAGGGGCCCTCTGACCTTCCAACCACCCTAATAACAATCAGAAAGTTTAAACATTCTTAAATTTAATAGCAGGTCTGCCTCTGCTTTAATTTTGTTTTTGCATCATTGATTTGTGACTGTAGCCATTCATATGTATATTACAGTGTTTTCCCATGAGTTGGCAGAGTGTTGTGAATAGCGTATGCTATGTGTGCCTCGGTCATCATGGGATCAGCTTTACCATCCTATGTGTGTGAAGCTATCTGGATCTGTTAGTGTGAAGATGCACAATAGATCTTTAGTGAAGTGACACTTTTGGACTCTATGTCATCTTTATCTTCTCATGATGTGTAGTGTTCAGTCTGAATAGACTTGATCTATTCCAGGTCATGATGCTGTGAGGGTGTAGTGATGGAGGAGTGTGTTCAGTGTTCATAGGAGATGGGTGGAATCTACTCTATAACAATTGTGTTGCAAATTTTAGTTCCAGTTCTAAACTGGGAGGCCATGCTAATGTAGTGATGTGCTATTGTGAGATGTAAATGGCCTTTGAAGTGTCTTTTCACCCATCTCCCGAGTCTCAGGTTATGTTCTAACAATCGTGAGGTCCGGCCGTCCTGGCATCCGTCCCCTGAGGAATTGCAGAAGTAAACCTGACAGAAATAAATGCAGAGAGAGCCACCGTTAATTCTGATGTTTTCAACAGTTTCAAATTCAGACATGTGGAATTCTTTTGCTCGCTCCATTATCATGTCCATTGCAATTTTAATTCCAGCTGTCACATGAAACCGAGTTTTCATTGACCAGGTCTGAATTATTGCTGTTGTTTCAGTGCAGTGTGCGACACCTAAAAGCTGCTCTTGCAGTCGAGCCTTCACAGTCTGCTGTGTCACAGCATTAGAGCTTTCATAACAGCCAGATCTGTGGGCATGAATTAGTTCATGGTGTCGTTCACACATTTGGTTAGTGCAGGTCTCTAGTTACCTTTAAAAGGCTGTGGTCTGTCTGATGTTTAGTTCACACCCTCCTTCTAAATTTGCTTCCTTGATCAGTTGGCTATTACCTGTGCCACACTTCTGGGAGTGTTTTTTAAAGGCAAAAATTAATAAAACACACCTCCGCCCTTTTGGCACTGGATAGCAGGTCAACGAAATCGAACTGTAAGGATTAATGTCACACTTCTCCAATTAATGCCTGTTTGGCGATTACAATATAATGTATATTATAATTTGAGTCATAATACAATTACATTATATTTAAGAATATAAATTAAATTATATTATTTCTGGTCTTCTGAAGAGTCTCTGCTCGTTCGCATGTCGATACATTTGAATATGAAAAGGCTTTCTGGCTCAAGGCTCATAAGGTGTACATTCGCTGTTTCTCCTTTCTGTTTGCTAGGTTTCAAATACCTTTTCTTCTCATTTAGTCTTTTTAAATGGCCATTTTAACGTTTGATTATTCTTTTGAACTCTTAATTTTAGTTTTATTTGTTTAGATCAGGGAATCTATATCGCTCAGCGTTCCTTCTCCCAAGGCCGCACGGCACACTCCCGTCAGTTCCAATAACCAATTCAGAGGTAATTTGACTAAATATCTGGGATCTGCCGTATTCACACGTGCAATCAGAGATATCTTTACAAGTCCCCTTGAATGCCTCCTCTAGAAATTAAATCAATGTGTCACTTTAGTAGGGACGATTGACCACCAAGAAAGAGGACAGTTTATCAACTTAACTTCCCTTAAAATGGCTTCAGGCCAAGCCCGTGGTCTTTAAACCACGCACGTTTATCCCAAGCGATCACTGACCTAAAACAGTGGATATGGACACACCCGAACCTAGGTTGATTAACCAGCGTTTGCTGATTCTAGTCGGAAATAGCTTGTCCCCTCATTCAAGTACACTTAAAATGGTATCGGATATTAGCCGTCGCTAATCTGACGCGAAAGATGTGGAAATATACGAATCCAATAATCTATGGAAAAAAACAGTCTTTCAGAGTCATTCAGAATTAATTCAAACGTAACCATTTACAAATTTGGTATGCGAAACAGCTCCCATAGAGTGGAGAGGTAAAGTCTACGTTCTCTAAAGCTTTGAATATGAAAAGGTTTTTTGTTTCAGGATTAATGAGATGCGCGTTCACAGTTTCTGATTCTCATCTATGTTCCTTTGCGTGGTTTTACCGCAGCTATGGGAGTTTTCCACCAAGGATACAAAGATTCAGACTATATGAAGGCAAAGTCATTTAACGTTTGATAATTCTTTTCATTCTTTACTTATTTATTTTTTTTTATTTTTTTTTCGTTTTTAGATTAGGAAACTATATCGCTGTGCAGTCCTTCTCTAAAGTCCGCACGACACACTCTCGCCAGGTCCGGTCATCAAATCAGAGGTCATTTGAAAATGATACCGGATGTTAGCCATCGCTAAACTGACGCAAAAGATGTGGCGCGTTCGTGGTTTCTGACTTTCAAATTCATTGTGAATCACATTATAACCACATTCAGCATAGACACACACTTGTTTAATTCAGTTCACACAGGATGCATGGCCTAGAATACAACATCAACAGCCTTTACGTAAGTGTTCCAAATACACAAACAGTAAAGCAATCCTGTGTTTAAAGAATAAACTTACAATTAGCCTATGTGCACATATAGCACAAACAACTATAAGGTGTGTTCTATGAGTGCATTACATTGTTTAAAGCACAACTCCAAATTTGAAAATACAAATTATTGCTTTTTAATCCCATCTGTGTTAAAGTGGAAGCTTTCAAATGCAATATAGAGTTTGTCAAGATTAGTTTAGGTTTAGTATCATTCAATGTGGCTTTTGTGCCCATCGGTGGGCCGGTCACACAAAGGGTTAGCAGCTAAGCTTTTTTGTATCCAGCATGGCTTTAGCATTTAGCATTAGCTTCTTTTAAGCAGCATGGGCAATACCTTACTAGCATTTAGCTTAGTCTCCTTTTGGAAGCAGCATGGACAATAACATTGAGCTTAGCCTTGAGATCCGATTTTAGCCTGTAAATCATATCATCCTGTTTTTCCAAATTTAGCTTTTTATAAACAATGCATCAATCTGCCTTTTTATTTATAAAATCACGTGTTCTCCGATTTCTCCGTTCACAAACTTAGATTTTTCTTTCTGTTGTTTGCCGATTCTCTTCAGGTGTTGCTAGTTCGTTTCAACAAAGCCAATACCACAATGGCGACAAACATGCGGCTGATTTGAAAACTTTTAGGCTGTTTTACAGCTCCTCATCAAGTAACGTTACACGAAAAACATTTGGAAGATGTTATTCCGATTTTAGGTTTCGTTTTTTTGTTGCTTAGGCAAACAAGGATATCTTTAATCTATTAACAAGGGTTTTCATTCTTCATCTGCGCTGCCGCTTATCACGTCCTCACGTATTTCAGTTCCGGACTAAACAAAGGGCTTTTCGACCCGTAACAATGCAAACAACATTTTCTCAACACTTCTCAAAAGGGAAGAAAAAATGACTTACCACAGCGGCAGAAGAAAGTGAAGATGTTCAAACCTCATGCTGATTTTAAAATCCCCATATTTAGCTGGAAAGGACGTTGCTCGCGAAATCCTGTTGCGACATCACGTCGCGGGGGTCACCAATTTGTAAGTCCGACTAATTTGATCCAAGGGCGGCATTCAAATTAGCGGTGAAGGTCACATGCGCGTTCCGTCTCTTCCAATGGCAAAGGGATTTTAATTAAATGCAATACATTATCTTATGTATTAACTCGTTTCATCTGACTCCATAAAATGAAAGTGTTTTTCAATGATATCTGTGCATCTTTAAATATACGTTAATGTTTGACTATTCCTTTTAACTCCAATGAAAATAAAGTCAAAGTCTGTTAGAATAATCAAATATAACAATTTATTATGTCAGGTAAATGTATTATAACAATTCCATAATCAATTGAAAGATAATCAATGCAAATCATCAAATGTTTTAGGAATAGAGAAATAGATGCAAACCCAACATTTAAGAACTACATGAGCTACCTCATGGGCTATCTGAAATACAGAAAAAGCCACGATTCCTTGCTGCCTTCCATTAAATAGCCAGACCTCATTTCATATGTAAACCTGTTTTCACAGTGGAAATTTACTGTTCACCCCCCCCCCCTCCTTTTGTTTTATACTTTGGGAATGAGACATTTGTACCACTCATTTCTGAGACATTTCAAATGATACCAAACATAATACTCAATGATAATCATTCACATCAAACCATAGATATTCTTATGTGAGTTTTTATGTGTCACTGCGAGAGTGGGGGATGCGGGGAAGAAGTGTGTGTGTGTGTGTGAGAGTTCAAATGTTAATTTGCCAAGGTCCTTTGTCTCATAGACCAGTGGTCTATCTCTTCACCCAGTTTCCAGTTTTCCAGTCTTACACTCCGCCCCCAAATTAACGAATTTGCTACACTCTAAAAAACACTGGGTTAAAAATAACCCAATTTTGGGTTGCTTTTAACCCAAGGACTGGGTAAATATAGGACAGAACACATGTTGGGTTAATTTTACACAGCAAATTGGGTTGTTTATTTAACCAACCATAATGGGTTGATTCATTTTTACTATAATAGTAGCTTTTTTTTTTTTTTAGTTCACATGATATAATGATTATGGATTAACTTCAAATAACCTCTAAACCTTTTTAAAATACTCTACACAACCACTGGTTTGCATGATAGTTTTTACAGTATAGCATATTTCATATAGTTTTAATATTGCCAATATTTAAGCTCATTTAACAAATATTATTAGTAAAAATTTAACATTTAGAAGTAATTCAAGTGTAATCATTTAGAAGTAATTCAAGTGTAATCAACCACTCTCTGTTGTCCCGTTTACACCATAACGGGGCTGGATCTCACAAACACAGTAATCAGAACAGTGTTCACTATAATTCTGTCTCTGTATTTATGTCAATGCTTTCGTGTTTTCTTGCAAATGTTTGTGTTTCCCCGAGGAACCCTAAAATAATATAAATAAAGGGTATTGATGCAGGGAGGAGATCCAGTCAGATGATTAAGTTTCATTTTATTTCTTAACAGCAGACAAACAAAATAATAAATATAGAGTAAAATTCTTTCATCCGTAATCAGGATTAAAAGTTTAAGAAAGAAACATAAAATGAACAGGTAAAATCCCTTCTAATATTTCTAAGTAAAATGTAATTAACACAGTGAGTATAATATTCTTGCCTAAAGATAAGTTGTCACTTACACACACGACACAAACATATCTAGTTTTCATGTTTTCACACTCACACACACTGCAAGATGTTTAGCTAAGATAACCCTGGTGGAAAAACATATTCTAAGTATACTTGCAGCCAGACTAATTATCCAAGTGTGTTTATGATTAGTTAACTTAATCATAACTTGAAGTGTGCTATTTTGGAACAACTAATTTTGTACTAAGTATATTTTAGTTAAATTGTAAAGCATAACTTTTAGTGTATTTAGGGTACTTTTGTGTGCTAAATTGGAAATACTTCAAATATACTAAGTATACTTCAAGTATATGCCTGTATGTATGTGTCTGGACTAATTACATGCTTGATTAGTGATATTAAAGTGTACTCTATTTGTGTTACAAGTACATTACAAATTCATTGCGAGTGTCTTTGAAACATACAAGAAATATACCTTATTACATTTGAGAGAAAAGTATATGCCCAGTAATACATTTCCAAATACTACAAATTGCACACTTTGTCTTTAATAACAAATGCACATTAATAAAGAAATATTTCTTAGCTATACTTTGTACAATATACTATTGTATACTATAATGTATTTTGAAAGAATACTTTCAATGCATTGTAACAATGATCATTTCCAGCACACAGCTAAAAATATCCCTAAAATATATTTTTAAGTAAAGTGCAAATAAATACTTTTAAAACTTGAAAATAATTTTCACTTCAAGTATATTTTTCTAAAATATACTAAAGTACAGTTATTTTAAAGTGTGTTAAAAGTTGTATTGTGAAAATAGGTAAAAGCATGATGCTAATATACTTATTCTGCCCTTACTAAAATTTGGGTAGGACTTCTAGCTTGGCAGACAGCTAACAGGTTCTTCAATAAACACCCAGGAAGCAGTAGGACGTTTAGGATGCTTTATCAGAAGCACTGTGAAACTGCAATACAGAAATACAAAATGTACTTATTAATAAACTTGAATAGGTTAAATTCTTATTAACACAGGATTAATACCACTTTGAAAAACACAAAATACAGTAACATAAATTTACCCATTAACCACACATGGTTATATAACGATTAGCATGAATGCTAACTTAACATGGAAAACGCCATAGACAGGCTAACGCGATTAGCATCTTTACCATTTTCAACACTTTTCACACCAATATGTAATTCAAACGATCTTCACTTAAGGTTGTCATAAAAATACACTTTAACCATCACTTACAGACATAAGATCTTCAGAGTTATGAAGACAAAACGTGTAAAAGATGATGAAAAGTGCTCAGCTGTGTTTCAGGGTTGTTGAATGCATTGAGAACTACGGCAAGTCTAAAGAGACAAACAGCGCGGAGTAGTAATTCTTCTACCTGCTTTCTTAAAGGAGCAGCACACTCCCCGCCTGGTATAATATAGTATACCACTATGTCTCTCTGAATAAAAGAACGACTTTGAGATGGGTCTTGAATAAATTCTAGCAGAACCTCCTTGAACTACCCTAACCTCCACTTGGCGAACTCTACCATCTCGGCCAGGCAACGTATTGACTATCAGTCCCATAGGCCATTCATTCCGCCTGGCTCCCTTGTCTTTAAGAAGCACGACATCTCCAACTTGTAAGTTGGGTTGACTTGTCTGCCATTTCCGTCTTGGTTGTAGTGTGGCAAGGTATTCCTGACGCCATTGTTTCCAGAAGTGATCCGCAAGGTTTTGGACCTGCTTCCATTGACTCCGGTAAAGATCCTTTAAGTCAAAGTATCCCAAAGGAGCGGTCAATGAATCTGTTTTCTGTGTCAAAAGCATGGCAGGCGTGAGGACAGCAGGACTGTGTGGATCTGATGACACTGGGACTATTGGCCTTGCGTTCATTATAGCAACAACTTCGGCCAATAGCGTGACCAAGACCTCATGTGAGAGTTTGGGGGAGTGCACCTTGAGTAGCATGGCATCCAGAATGCGGCGAGCAACACCTATCATCCTTTCCCATGCCCCACCCATGTGAGAAGAGTTGGGTACATTGAAATCCCAAGTACAGCCTCGTTCCTTCAGATAAGACTGAAGCTCTGCTTCTTGCGGTGTTATTCCTAGTTCTCTACAGGCACCGACAAAGTTTGTTCCACGATCGGAACGAAAAAGCTTTGCTGGTCCTCTGATAGCGGTGAATCTCCTTAGAGCATTTATGAAGCTCGATGTTGATAGAGACTCCACTACCTCTATGTGCACTGCTCTTGTGACTAGACAGGTAAACAACACTGCCCAGCGTTTTCCTTCAGAAAGACCTCCTCTGGTGCGACGAGCACAAACTGTCCACGGGCCAAACACGTCCATCCCGACATGAGTAAATGGAGGAACTTGGGTAACTCGATCGACAGGTAGGTTGGACATTTTTTGCTTTTCTGTCTCGCCTCTTAACTTCAAACAAGTAACACATTTGTGCAGGACACTTGAAACCAATCTCTTTTCTCCCAAGATCCATAAACCGGCCGACCGAATGGCGCCTTCGGTGATGTGTCTGCCTTGGTGTGCGACCCGTTCATGGTAATAACGCACCAACAGTGTTGCAATGTGATGAAGTTTAGGGATGATTATTGGATGTTTCTCTTCCCAAGAAATTGCGGCCGAGGACAGGCGACCACCAATTCTCAACAAACCGTCAGTGTCCATGATGGGATCAAGTTTTCTGAGATGGCTGTCTTTTGACACACTCTCTCCTTTGGACAAATTCTTAATTTTCTCTTTGAAGATTTCGTGTTGTACACAACGGATTATTACAGTCCTTGCCTGTGAGAAATTGTCCATCTTTGTTTCGTCCAAAGTCTTAAAACAAGATCTGACCTTCTGAATAAGTCTAGCTACTCCAAGGGTCAGTTGGTTCCAGCTGGAAAAGCGCTCGAATCTGTGCGAGCCAAGGTGAGCCTTGGAAACATTAGTAGCCAGGGTTGTAATCAGGGGACGCACCTCTGTGTCCAAGTCTGGTTCCACAAGCTCGAAGACTTCCTGCTGAGACGAAGCAGCGTTATCTTTCTTTTTGAGAAAGGGGGGTCCGCAAAACCAGTTGGTTTCCTTCAAGAGAGTAGCTGGTATGTCTCGTGTGCCGTGATCTGCAGGATTGTGTCCTGTGTTGATAAAATGCCATTGTTCGGAGCGTGTTGACTTTCGGATGCGTGCTACTCTGTTGGCAACATATACGTAAAACCTTCTGTTAGTGTTGTATATGTAACCAAGCACTACTCTACTATCTGTGTAGAACTTAACTGTGTGCACCTTCATGTCCAACTCTTCCACCAACGTGTCTGCAAGCTCTACCGCGAGTACGGCTGCACAAAGCTCCAGACGTGGTACAGTGTGACACTGTTTTGGAGCCAATTTGGACTTCCCCATGCAGAATCCAACCTGAATATTTCCCTGATTGTCAACTGTTCTGATGTAAGCTACTGCAGAGATAGCTGTGGTAGATGCGTCAGAAAAGACACACAGTTCCCTGACTTGTGTAGAGACCAAAGAAACAGGTAAGTATGACCGTGGAATCTGAAGCTGCTCGAGTGCAATGAGCGAATCTTTCCAGGTCTTCCACCTTGTCTTTTTTTCGGCAGGCAATGGGGCATCCCATTCACAACACTCTGACGAAAGTTCTCTGACAAGTGACTTCCCTTGTATTGTTATTGGAGCCACAAAACCAAGTGGGTCGAACAGACTGTTGACTGTTGAGAGAACACCCCTGCGCGTGAATGGTTTCTCTTCTCTGGAGACGAAGAAAGTGAAACTGTCGCTCTGAAGGTTCCAGTTGAGCCCTAAGCTTCTCTGCACAGGTAGAGGGTCTACCCCCAGTGCTAAACCCTTTAGCTCTTTAGCCCGTTCTTCGGGTGGGAATGCCTCCATCACAGCCTTGTGATTGGATGCTATTTTGTGTAGTCGAATGTTTGAAACTGCTAACATTTCTTTAGTCTGTTTTAGTACATGAACGGCGAGGTCACTGGTAGGAAATGAGGCCAAACCGTCATCCACGTAAAAATCTCTCAAGACAAACTGTTTTGCCTCCAGGCCATATTCGTCTTCCTCTTGTAGAGCAGCTCTTCTTAAACCATATATGGCAACGGCTGGAGAGGGGCTATTTCCAAATACATGGACAGTCATGCGGTACTCTGCAACCTCTCTGGCAGGGTCGTTGTTCTGAAACCAGAGGAACCGCAGGAAATCACGATGCTCCTCGCAGACCCTGAAGCAGTAGAACATCTGCTCTATGTCTGCTACTACAGCAACCGGTTCTTTACGGAAGCGAGTAAGTACCCCAAGGAGCGAGTTGTTTAAATCAGGGCCGCTCAAAAGGAGGTCATTCAGGGAAATACCATCATGCTTAGCACTGGAGTCGAATACAGCTCGAATCTGACCTGGCTTGCGTGGATGGTAAACCCCAAAAATTGGCAAATACCAGCGCTCTTGGTCTCGGGGAAGCAGGGGAGCTGGTTCTGCATGTCCTGACTCAAAGATTCTCTGCATAAATGCAAGCATGTGTTCTCTCATTTCCTGACTTCTTTCCATCCTACGATGTAGTGTCTTGAGACGGTTTTCTGCTTGTACTCTATTGTTGGGAAGTTTGCGCCTTGGTTCTCTGAAGGGCAATGGAGCCACCCAACTGTTTGAGTCATCCATAAACATCTTTTTGTCCATGATTTCCAGAAAGATCTTATCTTCCACAGACATCGCAGGCTTGTCATCCTGGGCCGTTTGCTGGAAGACTCCTTTACCAAGACAATCCGTTTCCCTAAACAGGCTGTCAACATCTGCGAGATATGCAACTCCAGGTTGAAGTACTTGAACATCCACCTTCTCTTTGATGTGAAGCTTATTTGGACAAGGATCAAAAAGAGATGGACGGCCATTACTCAGTATGTTAGTCTTGTAGACACTGATGGAGTCTGGTTTGTGAGCTGACCCCAAGCACACTTCTCCTATGATAACCCAGCCCAGATCGAGGCGTTGGGCATAGGGTGCGTTATGAGGTCCGTTGCACTGCTTTCGGACTTTATGCACTCTTGGTACATCACGTCCGAGTAGGATAAGGATGGCTGCTGTGGGATCAAGTGGAGGGATCTTCCCCACAACGCCTTTGAGATGAGAATAGTGTTTGGCGATCTCTGGTGTGGGAATTTCTGACCTATCATCCGGCAACATATCACATTCAATCAGAGATGGGAGTGGGATCTGATTCTTACCATCTAAAGACTCCATGACGAAGTTGTTAGCTCGTCGCCCTATGTTATCAATGACTCCTGAGCATGTCTTCAATGTGTATGAGGCTGAACCTTCCTTGATGTCAAAGAGCTCAAAAAACTCACTTCTTGCCAAAGATCTGTTACTCTGTTCGTCGACAACAGCGTAGGTTCTCACGGCTCTTTCTCTATGGCCTACTGGGTAAACACTGACAAGACAGATTTTTGCACATGACCTTGACCTCGAAGCAGTCCCACATATGTCTGTGCATTTGGATGTGATAGCTAAAGAGGCTCCTTCCCTTTGCTCCCCGCCTTGATCTTTCGCCATTACAGAGGCTCCAGAAGTCCACGGAGCTGGTCCCGGATGAAGTGCTGTTGGGTGACTATCACTATTGCACTCTCTGCATTGAATGTTTTTGTCGCAGTTCTTGGCTAGGTGACTGGATGAAGCACAATACCTGTAACAGATGTTCTTGTCCCTAAGGTAGGTTTTTCTCTCATCCAAAGGTTTGCTTCGGAAACCACGGCATTTCCTCAGGGGATGTGGTTTGAGGTGTAGGGGACACTGCTTGTCAAGGTCGATCGGTGCATTTTCTCCCGTGTTGTCTTGATGGTTGTCAGTGTCTACTGAGACGTCCGTCCTCCTGACAGAAACAGGTGTTTTTAAGTGTTGTTTATAGGGGCTTTCAGTTTTGTTTATGCTTGGACCAGTAAGTACTGCAAAACTCGGGTCGTTCAGAATCTTGGCTTGGTCACAGACAAACTTTGCAATTATAGAGAATGGTGGGTATGAAACTCCGTAGGCTTCTTTGTAACGTGATGCTAGAGAGACCCACTTGTCATGCAGGGAGTATGGCAGCTTCTGAACAATTGGAGTGATGCCACGAGATGTATCCAAGTAACTGAGCCCAGTTAAGAAGCCATCTGCTCTGGCAGCCTCTAGCTCCAAAAGAATGTCTCCAAATTCTCTCAGCTTTTGATTGTCTCTGTTGCTGATTTTTGGAAAATCCTCTATTTTCCTGAAGAGAGCATTTTCTATAGCTTCCGGCGATCCAAAACAGTCCTCCAGCCTTTGTCACACCCGCTGCTGCATCATGGATATGAACCGCTCTTATCCTCCTTGCCTGCTCGGAAGATTTTGGTCCCAGCCATTTGCAAAGGAGATCTAACTCCTCTCTTGGTGCTAGGTGTAGGCTCTCTATAGAGCTGTAGAAGGATGCCTTCCAGGCCCTATAGTTCTCTGGTTGGTCGTCGTACTTTAGGAGTCCTGAGCTCACCATTTCGCGGCGTACCAAATACTTGGCTAAGTCTGACATAGCTGCTGAACCAGACTCGGGCTCTCTGGAAGCAAAAGTTGAATAAGGCTGAGAAGGTTGGCCATGGTTGTCTGATAGTGTAGCCATGTGTGAGTGATCTCTGTGACTAGAACTTCCTCGTAGTGGATATGAATGATATGGACGCTCAAAGTCGTACAGAGCGTACTTATATGGACTTTGATGGTGGCAACTCGAAGGAGCTTGTTCTTGAGTGAATGTGTATTGAGCGGGTAATTCCTGAAACTCGTGGACGCTGATTTCACTTGACTGCGTGGTACCCTTCTCCATGCTTCTTTTATCTGGCTCACCAACTTCCATTGCTAGCTGGCGTGTTGGTGTTGGCACCGGTTCTTGGGGTTGCGAGTCATGGTGAGGGTGGTCAAATTTTGTATTCGTTGCAAAACCCTGCTCAACGCATTCACTCTTTAAGCTAATGCGATCAGGATCCCCTACTTCGTTCTCAGCAGCTGCCTCTAAAACTTCAGCTTCAGCATTGGCAGCTGCAGCAGCACCCTCTAGTCGCAGAGTGTGTAGGTTTGCTTCAAGCTCTGCTTTCTTCCTAGCAGCCACAGCTGCAGCTTTCTGTTGTTCTTCCTCGATATATGCTTGTGCTTTTAGCATGTCTGCTTCTTTTTGAGCGAATGATGCTTGAGTGCGAGCAGCCTCTGCCTTTGCACGTGCTCTGGCTGCTATAACACTTGCTGAAGAAGACCGGCTGCTACGTGAAGTGTTAGAGCATTGGGATCGTATCTCGAGATCTTCCATAGTGAAGGCAGCTTTATTGAAGATTGCTGTGCATTTCCACGTGGCAACACGTTCCAGATGTAACCCGTCGAATTGTGTCTTTTCACTATTCTGCCCTTACTAAAATTTGGGTAGGACTTTTAGCTTGGCAGACAGCTAACAGGTTCTTCAATAAACACCCAGGAAGCAGTAGGACGTTTAGGATGCTTTATCAGAAGCACTGTGAAACTGCAATACAGAAATACAAAATGTACTTATTAATAAACTTGAATAGGTTAAATTCTTATTAACACAGGATTAATTCCACTTTGAAAAACACAAAATACAGTAACATAAATTTACCCATTAACCACACATGGTTATATAACGATTAGCATGAATGCTAACTTAACATGGAAAACGCCATAGACAGGCTAACGCGATTAGCATCTTTACCATTTTCAACACTTTTCACACCAATATGTAATTCAAACGATCTTCACTTAAGGTTGTCATTAAAAAAAACTTTAACCATCACTTACAGACATAAGTTCTTCAGAGTTATGAAGACAAAACGTGTAAAAGATGATGAAAAGTGCTCAGCTGTGTTTCAGGGTTGTTGAATACATTGAGAACTACGGCAAGTCTAAAGAGACAAACAGCGCGGAGTAGTAATTCTTCTACCTGCTTTCTTAAAGGAGCAGCACAATACTTTTAATATACAGTATGTAAAGATAGTAAAATTTTATGTTAGTATATTTGCAATGTACCATTGAAAAAGGGAATATATTTCTAAATACAATAAAGTATACTTTTTTCACTAGGGTTAAACATACATTTCAAATGATAGTAATGAAAAACACATCAACATGATAAAAATGATTTCTTAAAATATGATGATTACATTTGATTAAATTATATTTAAGATCTATAATGATTAAATGATAAAACATATGCAAATGATAAATAAAGCAATAAATATATTTTTTTCTTTTCCTGATTCATCAGGTATTAAAACACTTTTGACTATTATTATTATCTTTTTTTTTTTACACATAAAGCATTTGAGTTACGGTAAATGGGAACATTTATGATGCTAAACTGTCATTATAATAGTTGTGGGAGTATAACAGCAGATTTATGAGTATGTTTTCAGCGATTTAACTCTTTTATGACTATTAAAGGGACTTTTCTTGCAGATTTCAGCTTAAATCGCCTGATATTCTCGCTGGTGTGTCTGATGTGTCTGATGCTGCTGCTCGTGACTGGATTCCTCTGCTGGAGATTTACACGGGGTATGAACACACAAAACACTGTGGAAACATGGACTGTGCTTGAGTTTTCTATCTTTTACATCATCGTTTCTCAACCGGTTTCCAAAAGCGTATAGTAAAAAAAACGACTACAACAAAACACGTAATTCAATTACAGGTGAAACTCGAAAAATTTGAATATAAAACCCCAAATTCAAAATTAGAATATTGTGAAAAGGTTTTCATAAGCTGTAAGCCATAATCATCAACATTATAACAAATAAAGGCTTGAAATATCTCACTTTGCATGTAATGAGTCTATATAATATATTAGTTTCACCTTTTAAGTTGAATTACTGAAATAAATTTACTTTTGCACGATTTTATAATTTTTCGAGTTTCACCTGTAATTGTTTTTCTGATGCGAGACTTTTATTTTGAAAGACAGGCATGAAAGCTGTTGACTCTTCTGTCAGACGCAGTTTGAGAGAGCCTGAGATAAACGCTTTGTCCTGATTCAGTGTCTGCGGTCAGATGAGATATTATCAGGCTATATGTCACGTTTCCATTACAGATTTGCGCAAAACTTTTGCGATATTCTCTAAATGTCGATAAAAAACTGAAAGTGTTTAACTGAAGTCATTATAATCTTACAGCAAAAAAGAGAAGGACAGAAAGCCGAGAGACCCAGAGTCCAGATCATCAGGTGACCGAACAATTCATATCATGGGTGAAACTATCCATAAATTAAATGCACATAATATTATGTTTGTGTGTCTAAACTTGTGTTTGTAGGATGATGTGACATACTCCACTGTAACGCAGATTAACAGAGGAAAACCAGTGGAAAACCAACAACCGGTACTAAAACACAACAGTTTTACTTCGTAGTCAATTTCTCAAGTATCTGTTCTGTACTTTTTTATAAGGGTTTTTATCTTGGAAAACATTTACTTTTAGTTCACTGCCTTCGAAAGCATTATATATTTCCCGATACTCAAACCAAGACACAATAGTGATGTTCGATTGGTGAAGGAGTCGATTTTTGTTGAACTATAGTTCACAAGTTCACACTAAACGATTCATTCACGAATCGGACTGATTCGATTGCAGTAAACAACTCACTGATTCAATGATCAAAGTGAACCGGTATATCATTTCGGAACCGGAACATTTCTAGTACTGATTATGGAAAATATATATCATATTTAGGTCATGACTGTTTGTGAACTAAATCTGCTGTAAAAGTGTCTAACAAGTATTACGTATATGTTTTGGTAATAAATGTTTTGCTTATTAGCAGATTAATACATAGTAAATGTATACACAAATCTTTCTAATTAGTGCTGACTTGCCATTGCAATGACATGTAGAATAACGTGTTCTCTCTAGGATGATGTGATTTATTCAAGCGTCGTACAGATTAAAGGGGGAAAAAGGACTCGTAGAAAGGTTGGTGTTGGGTTTTTATGGAAGCTTTTTTTGCAATTCTGACTTTATTTCCTGCAATTCTGACTTTATTTCCTGAAATTCTGACTTTATTTCTTGCAATTCTGACTTTATTTCCTGCAATTCTGACTTTATTTCCTGCAATTCTGACTTTATTTCCTGCAATTCTCATTTTATATCCTGCCATTCTGACTGTATTTCTTGCAATTCTGACTTTATTTCCTGCAATTCTGACTTTATTTCCTGCAATTCTGACTTTATTTCCTGCAATTCTGACTTTATTTCCTGCAATTCTGACTTTATTTCCTGCAATTCTGACTGTATTTCTTGCAATTCTGACTTTATTTCCTGCAATTCTGACTTTATTTCCTGAAATTCTGACTTTATTTCTTGCAATTCTGACTTTATTTCCTGCAATTCTGGCTTTATTTCCTGAAATTCTGACTTTATTTCCTGCAATTCTGACTTTATTTCCTGAAATTCTGACTTTATTTCCTGAAATTCTGACTTTATATCTCGCAATTCTGACTTTATTTCCTGCAATTCTGACTTTATTTCTTGCAATTCTGACTTTATTTCCTGCAATTCTGACTTTATTTCCTGCAATTCTGACTTTATTTCCTGCAATTCTGACTTTATTTCCTGCAATTCTGACTTTATTTCCTGCAATTCTGACTTTATTTCCTGCAATTCTGACTTTATTTCTTGCAATTCTGACTTTATTTCCTGCAATTCTGACTTTATTTCCTGCAATGCTGACTTTATTTCCTGCAATTCTGACTTTATTTCCTGCAATTCTGACTTTATTTCCTGAAATTCTGACTTTATTTCTTGCAATTCTGACTTTATTTCCTGCAATTCTGACTTTATTTCCTGCAATTCTGACTTTATTTCCTGCAATTCTGACTTTATTTCCTGAAATTCTGACTTTATTTCCTGAAATTCTGACTTTATATCTCGCAATTCTGACTTTATTTCCTGCAATTCTGACTTTATTTCTTGCAATTCTGACTTTATTTCCTGCAATTCTGACTTTATTTGCTGCAATTCTGACTGTATTTCCTGCAATTCTGACTGTATTTCTTGCAATTCTGACTTTATTTCCTGCAATTCTGACTTTATTTCCTGAAATTCTGACTTTATTTCTTGCAATTCTGACTTTATTTCCTGCAATTCTGGCTTTATTTCCTGAAATTCTGACTTTATTTCCTGCAATTCTGACTTTATTTCCTGAAATTCTGACTTTATTTCCTGAAATTCTGACTTTATATCTCGCAATTCTGACTTTATTTCCTGCAATTCTGACTTTATTTCTTGCAATTCTGACTTTATTTCCTGCAATTCTGACTTTATTTCCTGCAATTCTGACTTTATTTCCTGCAATTCTGACTTTATTTCCTGCAATTCTGACTTTATTTCCTGCAATTCTGACTTTATTTCTTGCAATTCTGACTTTATTTCCTGCAATTCTGACTTTATTTCCTGCAATTCTGACTTTATTTCCTGCCATTCTGGCTTTATTTCCTGAAATTCTGACTTTATTTCTTGCAATTCTGACTTTATTTCCTGCAATTCTGACTTTATTTCTTGCAATTCTGACTTTATTTCCTGCAATTCTGACTTTATTTCCTGAAATTCTGACTTTATTTCTTGCAATTCTGACTTTATTTCCTGCAATTCTGACTTTATTTCCTGCAATTCTGACTTTATTTCCTGCAATTCTGACTTTATTTCCTGCAATTCTGACTGTATTTCTTGCAATTCTGACTTTATTTCCTGCAATTCTGACTTTATTTCCTGAAATTCTGACTTTATTTCTTGCAATTCTGACTTTATTTCCTGCAATTCTGGCTTTATTTCCTGAAATTCTGACTTTATTTCCTGCAATTCTGACTTTATTTCCTGAAATTCTGACTTTATTTCCTGAAATTATGACTTTATATCTCGCAATTCTGACTTTATTTCCTGCAATTCTGACTTTATTTCTTGCAATTCTGACTTTATTTCCTGCAATTCTGACTTTATTTCCTGCAATTCTGACTTTATTTCCTGCAATTCTGACTTTATTTCCTGCAATTCTGACTTTATTTCTTGCAATTCTGACTTTATTTCCTGCAATTCTGACTTTATTTCCTGCAATTCTGACTTTATTTCCTGCAATTCTGGCTTTATTTCTTGCAATTCTGACTTTATTTCCTGCAATTCTGACTTTATTTCCTGCAATTCTGACTTTATTTCCTGCAATTCTGACTTTATTTCCTGCAATTCTGACTTTAAATTTCGCAATTCTGACTTTATTTCCTGCAATTCTGACTTTATTTCCTGCAATTCAGACTTTACTTTTTTGCTATTTTGAGTTTATATCTCGCAATTCACTTTATTTTTTGCTATTTTGAGTGTATATCTTGCAATTCAGACTTTATTTCTTGCAATTCAGACTTTATTTTTTGCTATTTTTAATTTATATCTCGCAATTCAGACTTTATTTTTTGCTATTTTGAGTTTATATCTCACAATTCAGACTTCATTTCTTTGCTATTTTGAGTTTATATCTCGCAATTCACTTTATTTTTTTGCTATTTTGAGTTTATATCTCGCAACTCAGACTTTATTTCTTGCAATTCAGACTTTATTTTTTGCTATTTTGAGTTTATATCTCGCAATTCAGACTTTATTTCTTGCAATTCAGACTTTATTTTTTGCTATTTTGAGTTTATATCTCGCAATTCAGACTTCATTTTTTTGCTATTTTGAGTTTATATCTCGCAATTCAGACTTTATTTTTTTGCTATTTTGAGTTTATATCTTGCAATTCAGACTTTATTTCTCGCAATTCTGACTTTAATTCTTGCTATTTTGAGTTTATATCTCACAATTCAGACTTGTTTGTCTGTAGGAGGAGGTTGTTTATTCTACTATGGCAGACGTGAGAAACGGACGATCTGCTCAGGTAAGTGTGCGCAGCTTTTGGACACACACCTACATTCATGTTTTTCATGATTTTTAAAACCGTTTGATTAAAATGCTTCTACTTAAATGCTTAAAATTGTAGCCAAATCTAAAATGTACATACACAAACTGCAAAAAAGTGTTCTTCCTCAGTTTTCTGTTTTGTTTTGTTTACCAATACATATATATACATTTAAAAAAATCAAGACAAGGTCTTGTTTTCTGAAAAAATGCATCAAAATTAAGTGAGTTTATGGTTAAAACAATACAAAAAATTGTCAGTGCGGTCAGATAAATAAATGTAATTTAAAGGGTTTTAAATTACAGTTTTTTTTTTAAAAGATTAAGCATAAAGTCACATTCAATTTTGATGATTTTTTTCAGTAAACAACACTTACAGTAGTAATATCATAAGTAATTTCGCTTCTCCAGTAAACGTATCTTTATTTGAGAATGTTTAGATATTTGTACTGGAAAACAAGAGAAAAATACAGAGGAAGAACTTTTTTTTTTCAGTGAAGTGTATTTACAAAACTAAAATAACTTAAGCTTAATTTGACATTGTGTGTCCATATGTCAGAAGTATAAATGTGTGTGTGTGTGTGTGTTTATTATCTCTGCAGGATGATGTCACATACTCATCTGTAATCTCCTGCCGATCTCACACACCGAGATCCCTGCAGATCGACACTGAGGAGGACACCGTTTACGCAAGTGTGCAGCCAGATAAAACCTGACACGCTTGCCACAAACATTTCAGTCGGGTTATTGTTTTATAATCATTTCAAAGGCTTTTACATATACAGAATTTGCTTCATGCAGTGTTTATCCTACTTAAGTGTCATAATTTACATTTTGTAAAAATCGACTGTTAGAATAAACTGTTAAATTTCTATTTTCTAAGATATGTTTTTGCATTTTGTAAGATGATTGCGCAATTCCGATTCATTCGATTGAATTTAATGTATCTCTTAAATACAAAAATACAATACATTTTCTTAATTTGAGTGAATGTGGAAGACTAGAGGGAATCGCGCATTTGCGGTCGCAGCCCCTAAATTATGGAACAGTTTACCTTTGTATATTAGGGACCTTCCTACACTCAGTCAGTTTAAAAGCCATCTGAAAACATATTTCTTTATGATAGCGTTCGATCAAGATAAGTGTGAAGGGTGCTAGTGTAATTTTTTTTCTTTTTTTTTTTTTCTTATAAATATATGCTGTTGAATGTTTTTATGAAGTGTATACAACCTACTATTTGTTTTCTCTCTGTTCATTGTTTTACTGCTTGTACAGCACTATGGTCAACTGTGTTGTTTTATTCAGTGCTTTATAAATAAATTTGAATTTAAAAAAATTGAATTCATGAGGCTACATATTATGTTTGTGAAAAATAGTTTGCTTCAAATCAACGTTATTGCTTAAATGTTTATTGAAATGTCTAACTATTGTAATTGTCTTAAAGAGAAAAGACAAACACAGCAAGTTCTGATTTCAGCTTCTTGAAGAAACTTGCAGAATTCTGAAAAAAATAAACACAAGACCAGAAAAAAAATATCTTTTGTGCAGGATTATTATTTTTTATCACTTGAAATAAAATAAGTTTGAACTGAAATACATTAAAATATATATTTTTTTAACATCCTTAAACTTATTTTATTTCAGCAAGTTTGCAACATTTCTTATTTTCATTTAGTTTAAGTTGATGAACTAAAATAACCAAAACTAAAACTGACTAATAAATAATCAAACTAAAAATTATTATTTAAACCTAAGACTAAACTAAAACTAATACAAATGACAAAAACTAAAATGAAAACCAAAAATATAAAAATAGAAATTAATTCAAAATACTGATAAAAAAATACTCATCAAAATATCTTAAAAACTGTCACAGCTTGTAATGTAATTGCAATTATTCTTTAAAACTAAATGTAAATGTAATTATTCTCAAGAGTTTCATCATTTATTTCTTTATTTAAAGAGTCCATATCTTATCTTTTCAAAACAAAAGCTAAATCGATACAACAGTGAAATATTCATTTTTACAACAATATTCTTCATTCTAAAACATTTCCTTAAATTTCACACTAAATCTGTTAAGGAATGCATATGCACAAACAGATGAAAGGATTCTAAACAGAGCAAAACAAATATTACAACAAAAACATTGTTCTATAAGTTAAACAAATTCTCAATATGTTGTTCGTGGCTTTCTAAATTGTAATGCATGGTGTGTTTTACATATTATTACTAGAAACTAATTAAAACATTAGCAGAGAAAGAGGCACAGCTTTAAGTTTATCGTTTTAATCTTAAACTGATGATATCTGATTTGATATAATGATAAATATCACATTATACGGTATATAAACTATAACCAGCACGTTCTACTGTGCATTTAGTCAGAAACACACACTTCAGGGTGACAGTGTCAATTGTACACAATTGCAAAATATCTTTTCCTGAGTTTTCATTTCTAATAAATGAAATTTCTAAAGAAATATGGTGCATGATATATTGATCATCAGTTCCAGTTTTCTCTCACCTGAACTTTACTTTTAGCAGCATCAGATCCGATCACGTCACACGACTCTTCTGCGCAAGTCGCTTGTTTTAGGGGTGAATATCATTTAAACATATTTTACCATATTTTTTATTTTTTATTGAAAATCTAAAGACCATTACAAATTGTGCATTGTGCCTTTAAGAACATTGCTCCAAAGTTTCTCATTGCCGTAATGCACTAGTTCTTTATCTTTCTTTTATATATAATTTTTTTTAAATTAGCATAAATTAAAGACAGTACAAATATGACAACGTATAAATACTTAACAGTTAAAATAATATATTCTTTGTTTTGCAGTCATATGGAAGCCCATTTCAAACATAATAAAAAATTATGATTTTGTAAATCATTAATTATGACATAAAACATTGAAATTGACATAATAAAACATATGTAGGAGATTAAGAGTTATAATTATGACAAATCAAAATTATGTTAAGTCATAATATGACAAAAAGTCTAAATTGACAGTTGAAATGATGACATAAAATTCATAATTATGACATAAAAAGTTGAAATTGACAGTCGAAATCGACAAAAGTCACATTTATGTCATAAAAAGTTGAAATTGACAAATAATCAACATTTTGACAAAAAGTTGAAATTGACAAACAGTAAACATGACATCAAAGTCATAATTATGTCATAAAAAGTTTAAATTTGACATAAACAGTCAACATTATGACATCTAAGTCACAATTATGTCATAAAAAGTTTAAATTCGACATAGTCAACATTATGACATCTAAGTCACAATTATGTCATAAAAAGTTTAAATTTGACATAAAAAGTCAACATTATGACATCTAAGTCATAAAAAGTTGAAATTGACAATAACAGTCAACATTATGACATGTCATAAAAAGTCAAAATTGACATAAACAGTCAACATTATGACAAAAAGTTGAAATTGACAAACAGTAAACATGACATTAAAGTCATAATTATGACAAAAAGTCAATTATGTCATCAAATGTTAAAACGTGTAATACTAAGTCATAATTAGGAGATAGTCAAAATTATGACTAAAAAAACAATGACATAAATCAAAATTATGACGTTAAGTCAATGTCATAAAAAGTTGAAACTGGCATGCTAAGTCAAAATTGTTATAAACAGTCAACATTATAACAAAAGTCATAATTATGACAAAAAGTCGAAATTGACATAAGTCAATTTTTAATCTCATAATTATGACTTACAACTTTCTGTAAAGCTGCTTTGAAACGACGTGTATTGTGAAAAGCGCTATACAAATAAATGTGAATTGAAATTTTTATGTCATAATTAAGATTTACCAATATTTGTGTCGCATGTGTTGGAAATGGGCTTACATACAGTCCTGAGAATCGTCATGAGATGCTTGTGAAGACAGGCTTGATTTGTTCGTGATTTGGGGGAGAGCGGGACATGTGACCAGGGTGGGACACTTTGGGTGACTTAGCCTTGTATACGAGCCACAGTGGCGGGTGGATTGTAAAACATACTTTTATTGATTACTACGTAAAACATTCCTTGTAACGGATTGGACAGCTTTTGTCAAAGAATGCTGTTGCTAAGTAACAATAATGCACTTTTGTCGAGTAACTCGTTTGATTGGTTTTCAGTGTGTCACGGCGCTGAACGGACCGTGACACATAAAGCTGAGCTGAGGTACAGACGAAAGGAACATTATCGGTTAAAAAAAAACAAAAATGAAAATGATGTCATTAATGACTCTCCCTCGTGTCGCTCCAAGCCCGTCAGACCTCCGTTCATCTTCGGAACACAGTTTAAGATATTTTAGATTTAGTCCGAGAGCTTTCTGTCCCTCCATTGTAAATGTGTGTACGGTATACTGTCCTTGTCCAGAAAGGAGATAAAGACATCATCAAAGTAGTCCATGTGACATCAGTGGGTTAGTTAGGATGTTTTGAAGCATCGAAAATACATTTTGGTCCAAAAATAACAAAAACTAGGACTTTATTCAGCATTGTATTGTGTTCTGGTTCTGTTGTGGATCCGCGTTCACGAGTCCGCAGTGACGCCGCTGACGTAAGACGCTGCTGACGTGTGTCTGGTGCGTCCGTGTATTCACTGCAGACTCGTGAACGCGGATCCACAACAGAACCGGAAGACAATACAATGCTGAATAAAGTCCTAGTTTTTGTTATTTTTGGACCAAAATGTATTTTCGATGCTTCAACACACTCTAACTAACCCACTGATGTCACATGGACTACTTTGATGATGTCTTTATTTCCTTTCTGGACAGTACATACATTTACAATGGAGGGACAGAAAGCTCTCGGACTAAATCTAAAATATCTTAAACTGTGTTCTGAAGATGAACGGAGGTCTTACGGGCTTGGAGCGACATGAGGGAGAGTCATTAATGACATCATTTTCATTTTTGGGTGAACTAAGCCTTTAAGTCAGCAGGAGCTATGAACGTACAAACTGTTGAGGGCGAAGTAAAGAAGAAGAGAAAGTACTTTTCCAACAAGTGGCGCATCGATGACGACAAAATGCAAACAATTCGTTCGTTACAGGAACTACAATTATTGTAGAATATGACCGAACACAATTCTACCTTGGTCTCGCAGGCTTTTTTTCATATCACTTTTTTTTTGCCTATATTAATAAAATATGTATTAATGATAAAAAAAAAGAATGTATTGAACCAATCCAAAATATGCTAGTGCACTTTCCTTTCTTTTATAAATTTGAATTCCGGAAAAAGTGGCTGGTAAATTTGGGCATCCACCGGCCACTGTGGTTAATCTCCCACCCTGTGTGTGACTCGGCAGTGTTTATATGGATCATATATGGATCATATGTATTGCTGGGGTTTCTGGGTTTTGGAGGCAGAGTTCAGGGTTTTGTGTTTCTCTGCAGGATCTCCGTGACATGCGGTCGAAGCTTCTGAATCGATGAACACACAAGAAAAAGGAAAAATCAGAAGGAAACATTAGAACAATGCAGAATTACCTGGTAACACACTTTCTGCTCTTTCTGTCAAGTTAAAAATACTTCTGAATTTTCGACCGCATAAAGTTTCTGTCACATTGAACACTGATAAACAGCGATGGAAAGAGGAACTAACACTGATGTTACTTGATCTGCTGTTCTTTCGGTTACACAAATATAACGGAACATGTCTTTATAACTTATTACTCAAGCGTTATTTTAAAGTCCCCCTGTGGTGTAAATCCAGTTTTTAATGTTGTTTATGTGTCTATGTGGTGTTTTTAATACGCTTTAAGACAAACCATGTGTAAGTTCATAAGTCGACAGCATTGCTGAGTATTTTCTGATTAAAACTGCAGTGAACCAAAGACAGTCTCAAAAACACGGTTTGAAATCGCTGGTGTTTCTGACGTCACAAACGACCTTGTAACCAATCAGATCAACGTGTGATCGTCAACCAGTGGATCTCTGAGCTGAGGGAGTGAGTGGAGGCGGGGCTCATTTGCATATTCATAGAACCGTGCATAATAAATGAGGCAAGGGTGTCGAGTTACATTAGAGATATTTAAAGGCATGAAGAAAAAAAAACTTTTAAAGATGTCATTTTGGTGATCAAAGATGAGTTTTAAGGGATAAAATTATTGACTACAGGAGGACTTAAATAGTTAAAATGTCAAGAGTGCAAAAAACCCATATAAAGTGATATATACTCTATACTGAATTTATCATCACGAAATGTAACTATATAATTGTCCAGCTCTAATCTGCTAAATTCAACTAGAAGGCATGAAGATTTTAAAATATTATAACCATTATGTATAGCTGCTTTAAAACAATGTGAATTTAAACCAAATGGACCGTTGGATTTGCTTTTGTGCGTTTTCTTTTCCGTGTTTTGTGTTTGTTCTTGATGTGAACAGGCCTTGAGAGTACATATGAAGTTTATATAAATATATTTCTTACTCTGTAGATTTGATAGCGCGTGCTCCAAACCCTTCATAGCTTTCGCCTGGTTACTCCTGAACCGGGCCAAACCAAACTCCTACAGGAAGAAGAGACACACCGCTAAAGTTTAATGCTGACAAGAGCCACATTTCACTCCAACACAGGAACTTATGGACGTTTAGTAGCAATGCATCGATACGAAACTTTTGGCCGATGGCGATAACTGATAATTCTTTATATTTGAGAGCCGATATATTGGCTGATAAATGTAAATCAGGGTTCTTACACACACTGTAAAATGAAATTAAAGGACTTTAAGCACTACTTTTTTGGTTTTCAAGGACTACATCAATCAGAGATCTCACTTATCAAACAATATCTTCATATCAAAAAAAAAAAATGGTACGAATAAAGTGCAGCACAAGCGATGGCTGTGGAAACTTAACCATTGAAATGATACTATGATAAAGATATCGCTTTCCTTATTCAAACTGATTCTTCCGCCCATGAACATATGATTGACCTGAAGAATTAAAGCGTCATATATATCATATACTTGAATAATTATATGAACAATATCACACTCATAGCCATGCGAAGACGGGCGGCAGCGTTTAGTTCGTGTGAGAAGATTGTTTTATCGATTAAATTAAACACTAATTTCACACATTGTCTTTCAATAATTGAAGTACTTCAAGCTTTTTAAGCACCTTGTACGAACCCTGATTTAAATCTTTTTATAATTTTATCCTGATTACAAAAACTAAAGTCTCACCATTAAAATTATAATGATTTATGTCGCTTATACAACAGATTTGCACTGCTGAACATGTCGAACTTTACTGTGTTTTGAAGTGATTCCAGTAATATTTCAAGCAATTTAAAACCATCATGTTGAACAGTGTGTATCTGAAGTGTCTCCGCTGAAGGAAATAATGAATTATTTTATCAGCTTTAATATATCGGACAAATTTTCTTATCAGGCCGATAACGATAACATTAAAAATGAACATATATCGGCTGATACTGATATGGTGACGATATATCGTGCATCTCTACCGTTTAGGTCAACTTCCAATCTCTAAATATCTTTTCTCTGTAACACTTTACAATAAGGTTCATTAGTTAACATTAACTAATAATGAACTGCATTTATTATTCTTTGTTAAATGTTAATTTCAACATTTAATAATACTTTATTAAAATCTTGTTAACATTAGTTAATGCACTGTGAACTAACATGAACAAACAATGAACAGCTTTATTTTTATTAACTAACGTTAACAAAGATTAACAAAAACAGTAACAAATATATTGCTCACAGTTACTTCATGTTATTAATACATTAACTAATGAACCTTATTGTAAAGTGTTAACCTTTTCTCTCGCTTGATTTTTAGTGTTTGGGCATTAGTTGTTGGCGAATGCAGGAAGGTGACAGGAAGTGTGTGTGTGTGTGTGTGTGTGTGTGTGTGTGTGTGTGTGTGTGTGTGTGTGTGTGTGTGTGACCTGTATGGGTCTGGAGAGGCCGAAGACTCCTGATGAGATCCAGGCTTCCCTGGTGATCCGAGTCCAGACAGGCCGGTCCCGCTCGCCGAGAAACACACAGCGCTCCACGACACGCTGGTGACACACACACACACACACACACACACACTGCAAGTTTTGTTTGTCATTTAGTTCTTATTGTACTGCTGATTGTTTGCTTGTCTTTTGTAATTATTGTGAGGGCCCTTTTCTAACATTAGTTCACCTAGTATTAGCATATTACATATGAATATGATCACATCCAGATGGAACTGGGTAATATTCTGATGTTCCAGTCCAATCTGCCTTCTGACCTGTAATGCTGAATGCCTGAATCATAATCACACACTGTTGGTTCGAGAGGAGAACTGAGCGACTGAGTCTGGGTTCTCACAAGCTTTCTTTCTCCATTCAGTCACTGATCGAGTTTTGGTTCCTGTCGCCTTTGTTGCCATTGGCTTTTGGCTTGCTTACTTGGGGACATTAAATTTAACATTTAATTTAATATTCAACAATAATATTGCTCTGCCTGCATTGACACCATTATACAAGAACTGAACTGAGCTGGACGATGACATTACGGTTTTCTCCAGAGCGCCTATATATACAGGTCCTTCTCAAAAAATTAGCATATTGTGATAAAGTTCATTATTTTCCATAATGTAATGATAAAAATTAAACTTTCATATATTTTAGATTCATTGCACACCAACTGAAATATTTCAGGTCTTTTATTGTTTTAATACTGATGATTTTGGCATACAGCTCATGAAAACCCAAAATTCCTGTCTCAAATTAGCATATTTCATCCGACCAATAAAAGAAGTGTTTTTAATACAAAAAAAAAGTCAACCTTCAAATAATTATGTTCAGTTATGCACTCAATAGTCAATACTTGGTCGGGAATCCTTTTGCAGAAATGACTGCTTCAATGCGGCGTGGCATGGAGGCAATCAGCCTGTGGCACTGCTGAGGTGTTATGGAGGCCCAGGATGCTTCGATAGCGGCCTTAAGCTCATCCAGAGTGTTGGGTCTTGCGTCTCTCAACTTTCTCTTCACAATATCCCACAGATTCTCTATGGGGTTCAGGTCAGGAGAGTTGGCAGGCCAATTGAGCACAGTAATACCATGGTCAGTAAACCATTTACCAGTGGTTTTGGCACTGTGAGCAGGTGCCAGGTCGTGCTGAAAAATGAAATCTTCATCTCCATAAAGCTTTTCAGCAGATGGAAGCATGAAGTGCTCCAAAATCTCCTGATAGCTAGCTGCATTGACCCTGCCCTTGATAAAACACAGTGCACCAACACCAGCAGCTGACATGGCACCCCAGACCATCACTGACTGTGGGTACTTGACACTGGACTTCAGGCATTTTGGCATTTCCTTCTCCCCAGTCTTCCTCCAAACTCTGGCACCTTGATTTCCGAATGACATGCAAAACTGAGCAACAGTCCAGTGCTGCTTCTCTGTAGCCCAGGTCAGGCGCTTCTGCCGCTGTTTCTGGTTCAGAAGTGGCTTGACCTGGGGAATGCGGCACCTGTAGCCCATGTCCTGCACACGCCTGTGCACGGTGGCTCTGGATGTTTCTACTCCAGACTCAGTCCACTGCTTCCGCAGGTCCCCCAAGGTCTGGAATCGGTCCTTCTCCACAATCTTCCTCAGGGTCCGGTCACCTCTTCTCGTTGTGCAGCGTTTTTTGCCACACTTTTTCCTTCCCACAGACTTCCCACTGAGGTGCCTTGATACAGCACTCTGGGAACAGCCTATTTGTTCAGAAATTTCTTTCTGTGTCTTACCCTCTTGATTGAGGGTGTCAATGATGGCCTTCTGGACAGCAGTCAGGTCGGCAGTCTTACCCATGATTGCGGTTTTGAGTAATTAAACAGGCTGGGAGTTTTTAAAAGCCTCAGGAATCTTTTGCAGGTGTTTAGAGTTAATTAGTTGATTCAGATGATTAGGTTAATAGCTCGTTTAGAGACCCTTTTCATGATATGCTAATTTTTTGAGATAGGAATTTTGGGTTTTCATGAGCTGTATGCCAAAATCATCAGTATTAAAACAATAAAAGACCTGAAATATTTCAGTTGGTGTGCAATGAATCTAAAATATATGAAAGTTTAATTTTTATCATTACATTATGGAAAATAATGAACTTTATCACAATATGCTAATTTTTTTAGAAGGACCTGTATATAAATGAACTAAATTAATAACTTTTTTACAACAAAATGAAACATCACATCACTGGACTGTGACGCTATTCTCTTCTGGAAACACACTTTGTTGCATTATTTTCCTGATATCTCTGTAAAGCTGCTGTCACGATCAGTGAGAGTGCCCATCACTGCCACCAGAGGGCACTCCACCCCGGACTATTGTCATTCCCTAATGAAACTACATTTCCCATAAGTCTCTGCCTGGACTCATCATCCCTGACTGCATCCGCCTGTGTCTCATAACCTGGTTTAACTCACGCTCACGGTTTTCACACTCTTGCCCTGCGAAGTCTTGTACGTGTAACACTGCATTTCTGACCGTTCCCGTCTCACCAGTTCTCGTCTCACCCGTTCCCGTCTCACCTGTTCCCGTCTCACCCGTTCCCGTCTGACCTGTTCCCGTCTCACCCGTTCCCGTCTGACCCGTTCCCGTCTGACCCGTTCCCGTCTCACCCGTTCCCATCTGACCCGTTCCCGTCTGACCCGTTCCTGTCTCACCCGTTCCCGTCTGACCCGTTCCTGTCTCACCCGTTCCCGTCTGACCTGTTCCTGTCTCATCCGTTCCTGTCTGACCCGTTCCCGTCTCACCCGTTCCTGTCTCACCCGTTCCCGTCTGACCCGTTCCCGTCTGACCCGTTCCCGTCTCACCCGTTCCCATCTCACCCGTTCCCGTCTCACCCGTTCCCGTCTCACCAGTTCCCGTCTGACCCGTTCCCGTCTGACCCGTTCCCGTCTGACCCGTTCCTGTCTCACCCTCTGGGTTTGTTTGTATTGTTTGTACTGTTATACGGTTTATGATCTTGGATTTTCCCATTAAAAGCTGCATTTGGATTCTCAACCTTCGTGTCTCGGAGTAGTTCGTTAAAGCTGCATTGAAACAATCTGTATTGTAAAAAGCGCTGTATAAATAAATACATAATCAAACTGTCAATTCCTCACTGAATAACTTTAAATATTAAATATGACAAGTGGATTTCTGTCATTCTTTCGTAGAAATACCTTTACAAACACGAGCAGCATTTCCAAGCATCTACTTCATACTTTCATTTACTTTTGCACTTGAAAGCGTGTTGATTATTTCTAAATGAAGTGTATGTGCGTGTTGTGGTTTACCATAAACGTGGCATGATTTATGTTCCAGGTCATCGTGGTGAGGCTTCTGTTTGCGGGGTCGACGACTGAGTCCTCGATGATGTAAACCGAACGCGACAGGTTTCCCGGGAAGACGCGCTCCGCCCAGCGAGGCATGCGATTGGTCTTCGTGAAGAGCCGTCGGGACAGGAGCAGGTTATCTGACGTCACCTCGCGAAAAACCACGTCTTCTGTCAGAACATGAGTGCTGAGAGGAACACGGTAAAAACATGGGGAAAAATAATCAATTTGCAACTTTGGCAACTTGGTTTTGAAACACTTAAGTGACAAAATCTGACAAAAAGTCAAAGACTGTGAACTTAACGGCTTTAATGAGGGAAAGAACTACAATCTCATGATGCACTGCGAATGACAATCAAATTAATTATTAATATAATAATAATAATTAATTATGCATGTAGATATATTCTATATTTTTTATTGCAAAATATACACACACCTAAAGGATTATAAGGAACACCTGTTCAATATCTCATTAATGCAATTATCTAATCAACCAATCACATGGGAGTTGCTTCAATGCATTTAGGGGTGTGGTCCTGGTCAAGGCAATCTCCTGAACTCCAAACTGAATGCCAGAATGGGAAAGAAAGGTGATTTAAGCAATTTTGAGCGTGGCATGGTTGTTGGTGCCAGACGGGCCGGTCTGAGTATTTCACAATCTGCTCAGTTACTGGGATTTTCACGCACAACCATTTCTAGGGTTTACAAAGAATGGTGTGAAAAGGGAAAAACATCCAGTATGCGGCAGTCCTGTGGGCGAAAATGCCTTGTTGATGCTAGAGGTCAGAGGAGAATGGGCCGACTGATTCAAGCTGATAGAAGAGCAACTTTGACTGAAATAACCACTCGTTACAACCGAGGTATGCAGCAAAGCATTTGTGAAGCCACAACACGCACAACCTTGAGGCGGATGGGCTACAACAGCAGAAGACCCCACCGGGTACCACTCATCTCCACTACAAATAGGAAAAAGAGGCTACAATTTGCAAGAGCTCACCAAAATTGGACAGTTTAAGACTGGAAAAATGTTGCCTGGTCTGACGCTTGTCTGACGAAAAATGTTGCCTGGTCTCATTCTGTCTCGATCCAACAGAAATCGAGACATTCAGATGGTAGAGTCAGAATTTGGCGTAAACAGAATGAGAACATGGATCCATCATGCCTTGTTACCCCTGTGCAGGCTGGTGGTGGTGGTGTAATGATGTGGGGGATGTTTTATTGGCACACTTTAGGCCCCTTAGTGCCAATTGGGCATCGTTTAAATGCCACGCCCTACCTGAGCACTGTTTTTGACCATGTCCAACCCTTTATGGCCACCATGTACCCATCCTCTGATGGCTACTTCCACCAAGATAATGCACCATGTCACAAAGCTCGAATCATTTCAAATTGGTTTCTTGAACATGACAATGAGTTCACTGTACTAAAATGGCCCCCACAGTCACCAGATCTCAACCCAATAGAGCATCTTTGGGATGTGGTGGAACGGGAGCTTCGTGCCCTGGATGTGCATCCCACAAATCTCCATCAACTGCAAGATGCTATCCTATCAATATGGGCCAACATTTCTAAAGAATGCTTTCAGCACCTTGTTGAATCAATGCCATGTAAAATTAAGGCAGTTCTGAAGGCGAAAGGGGGTCAAACACAGTATTAGTATGGTGTTCCTAATAATCCTTTAGGTGAGTGTATATGAAACTCGAAAAATGAGAATATCGTGCAAAAGTTCATTTATTTAGGTAATTCAACTTAAAAGGTGAAACTAATATTATAGACTCATTACATGCAAAGTGAGATATTTCAAGCCTTTATTTGTTATAATTGTGATGATTATGGCTTACAGCTTATGAAAACCCCAAATTCAAAATTTGAATATTGTGAGAAGGTTTTCATAGCTGTAAGCCATAATCATCACAATTATAACAAATAAAGGCTTGAAATATCTCACTTTGCATGTAATGACTCTATAATATATTAGTTTCACCTTTTAAGTTGAATTACTGAAATAAATGAACTTTTGCCCGATATTCTCATTTTTCGAGCTTCACCTGTATACCCAGCTAACACAGAACGTTCCCCTAACGTTATGTTCCCGTTTGGATATTATTTTACCACCATGAAAGAAAGAATGTTCCCAGAATGTTTCAGGGTAGTTATTTTTAAATAACCTGAAAAAAACGTATACAGTCCGTTTTACAAACCAAAAACTAACATTCTATTTCCGCTAAGAAAACTTAACGAGCTAACCAAAAACAAACCTAAACCAAAAACGTTCTGGGAACATTAAAATAACGTTTTACAAACCAAAAACGAATGTTTTCTGATAGTGTATGTACCCAGCTAAAAAATTGTGGTTCCCAGTTTGTAGAACGTTATTCTAACGTTTCCAGAACTCTCTTTTAAAAAAAAAATTGGGTAGCTGCTAGTAAAGTTTTGTTAATGGAACGTTAGTTTTTGGTTTGTAAAGTGTTATTTCAACGTTCCTCTAATCTTATTCTAGCGTTCCCAGAATGCTCTTTTTTTCTTTTACTTTTTCTTTTTTAAGGTTTGTTTTTAGTTAGCTGGGGAAGTTTTCTTAACGGAAATAGAAAGTTAGTTTTTGGTTTGTAAAATGTTATTCTAACGTTCCTAAAAAAGTTTTTTTTTAAGGTTTGTTTTTGGTTAGTCGGGAAAGTTTTATTTGGTTAGTTTTTGGTTTGTTAAACTTTTTTTAACGCCCCCCTAATGTTATTCTAATGTTCCCAGACCTTTTTTTTAAGTTCGTTTTTGGTTAGCTAGTAAAGTTTTATTAACGGAAATAGAACGTATTTGGTTTGTAAAACGTTATTCTAACGTTCCCAGAACTTTATAAGGTTTGGTTTTGGTTTGCCAGCAAAGTTTTCTTTTTCGGTCAGTGTGTACCTGTATGGGTCAGTGTGTACCTCTATGGGTCAGTGGGTCAGTGTGTACCTGTATGGGTCAGTGTGTACCTGTATGGGTCAGTGTGTACCTGTATGGGTCAGTGTGTACCTGTATGGGTCAGTGTGTACCTGTATGGGTTTGGGTCAGTGTGTACCTGTATGGGTTTGGGTCAGTGTGTACCTGTATGGGTCAGTGTGTACCTGTATGGGTTTGGGTCAGTGTGTACCTGTATGGGTCAGTGTGTACCTGTATGGGTTTGGGTCAGTGTGTACCTGTATGGGTCAGTGTGTACCTGTATGGGTTTGGGTCAGTGTGTACCCTGTATGGGTTTGGGTCAGTGTGTACCTGTATGGGTCAGTTTGTACCTGTATGGGTTTGGGTCAGTGTGTACCTGTATGGGTCAGTGTGTACCTGTATGGGTTTGGGTCAGTGTGTACCCTGTATGGGTTTGGGTCAGTGTGTACCCTGTATGGGTCAGTGTCTACCTGTATGGGTTTGGGTCAGTGTGTACCCTGTATGGGTCAGTGTCTACCTGTATGGGTTAGGGTATCTCTGCCAGAAGGCCGTGGACACCTGCTCCCACACGCTCTTGATGTCCGTCTCACTGAAGAAATGCTTCCCCATCACGAGCCCAGCAGAGCCTGAACACACAATCAAACAAACACTTCCTCTTTTCAGCTTCTCTTCTATCATTTTAGACCTAAATACATATAAAATATGCTGGTATTAAATATGCTGGTACTAAATGATTATCTTATTCATAGATCATGGTATTTACATGGTACAAAAAAATTGGTAACACATTATTTACAGTGTCCTTATTACATGTACTTACCATAGTAATAACAGTAAATTATGCATAAATACATGCAACTAGGCCTAACCCTCAACCAAACCCTAACCCTACCCTAACTCTATTGTAAATGTAGGCTATTTGCTTAATATTACTCAGTATTTAAATATATAATTACACTGTAATGACACCCCCAAAAAAAAAAAGTGTGACCAATTTTTTTTTAAATGTCAGAAACTATTGTACTTTGGCGGAAAAGTACGGTTGCCATGGAGATTTCAAAAACGTCTATCGACCGGAAATAGTATTAGGAGATAAAAACACAGATAAAAACATATATAGCCGGACCACACAGAATCAGCCATTAAGAAACACACTGAAACTGTCAATGTTCAGAGCCTTATTAGAGCTTATATGATGATACATTCATGTTAAACGGTTTTGTCGTTTATCCTCCGTAATCCGCTTTAGCGGAAAAACAACCTACTCCTCTCCTTTATAAAGCGATTATTAGTCAGATTTAACTTTAATTACAGCTCTTAAATGAACCCGTTTCTCTCTTTTTTATGTGTATTAATTTTTCAACATTATTATCAACACTTTTATCCGTCTATTGCCCAAATAACGCGTCACACCATCAGCTGCGCGTGCACGAGACACGAGCGAGACAAACATATGAATGCGAATTATCCCGAATAGTAGCCGATTAAACACGGATATAAAGTGTGAAGCAGAAACGTATTTTACTTAGTAAATTCACTCACTGAGATCCTGCAGCTCCGCTTCAAAATCACCGACATCCGCTGCATTTCCGCCCTCTGTGCACGCGCACGTGCGCGCGTCCGTCGACGTCAAAAGCAATAAGAGTAAAATGAACAAGTATTATTACTAGGTGTAAGCAATCTTAGTAATGTTCTAAAATCAGCTATGTAATTATATATATATATATATATATATATATATATATATATATATATATATATATATATATATATATATATATATATATATATACACACACACATACGTATATATAAATAACCCACAACAAAAAAGAAAGTTTGAATATATAGTAGCCTATATATTGTGTGTAGACCTATATATATAAAATTTTAGTAATGATTTATGTATATAGGGTGTATATATACAGTGAGGAAAATAAGTATTTGAAGACCCTGCTATTTTGCAAGTTCTCCCACTTAGAAATCATGCAGGGGTCTGAAATTGTCATCGTAGGTGCATGTCCACTGTGAGAGACATCATCTAAAAAAAAAAAAATCCAGAAATCACAATGTATGATTTTTTAACTATTTTTTTTGTATGATACAGCTGCAAATAAGTATTTGAACACCTGAGAAAATCAATGTTAATATTTGGTACAGTAGCCTTTGTTTGCATTTACAGAGGTCAAACGTGTCCTGTAGTTGTTCACCAGGTTTGCACACACTGCAGGAGGGATTCTGGCCCACTCCTCCACACAGATCTTCTCTAGATCAGTCAGGTTTCTGGGCTGTCGCTGAGAAACACGGAGTTTGAGCTCCCTCCAAAGATTCTCTATTGGGTTTAGGTCTGGAGACTGGCTAGGCCACGCCAGAATCTTGATATGCTTCTTACAGAGCCACTCCTTGGTTATCCTGGCTGTGTGCTTCGGGTCATGTTGGAAGACCCAGCCTCGACCCATCTTCAATGCTCTTAACTGAGGGAAGGAGTGGATTTTTTGTTCCCCAAAATCTCGCAATACATGGCCCTGGTCATCCTCTCCTTAATACAGTGCAGTCGCCCTGTCCCATGTGCAGAAAAACACCCCCAAAGCATGATGCCACCACCCCCATGCTTCACAGTAGGGACGGTGTTCTTGGGATGGTACTCATCATTCTTCTTCCTCCAAACACGGCGAGTGGAATTATGACCAAAAAGTTGTATTTTGGTCTCATCTGACCACATGACTTTCTCCCATGACTCCTCTGGATCATCCAAATGGTCACTGGCAAACTTAAAGGCGTAACGATATGACGCAGCGCCTGAAAATAGTTCCGTTGTGTTGACGGAAGGTGGCCTATTTGTCATATCATTACGCCTGCTGCACTCATGGTACGGCAGTGAAGTGTCTTGATTATTACGCAGGAATGAGAGTATAGTTCCTAGCCATATCAGCCTAGAAAATCGCAACTTTACATTTTCCGTCGGTCTTAGTGCACGATGTAACTACAGAAGAGTCAAGTTTTAAATAGGAAAAATATTGAAACTCTTTGGTCATTTTTTTTTTTTTAGAAATGCTAATGGTCTTGTCCACTTCAATGATGTATGCTAAGCTATGCTAAAAGTGGTACCGCCAGAACCGGAGATCGGCTGAATGGATTCAAAAACGGTAAAACTCAACAGTTTAACTCTGGGGGAGTTGTAAAATGAGCCTATTTCCAAAAAAAGTGGAGTATCCCTTTAAGACGGGCCTTGACATGTGCTGGTTTAAGCAGGGGAACCTTCCGTGCCATGCATGATTTCAAACCATGACGTCTTAGTGTATTACCCAACAGTAACCTTGGAAACGGTGGTCCCAGCTCTTCTCAGGTCATTGACCAGCTCCTCCCGTGTAGTTCTGGGCTGATTTCTCACCTTTCTTAGGATCATTGAGACCCCACGAGGTGAGATATTGCACGGAGCCCCAGTCCGACGGAGATTGACAGTCATGTTTAGCTTCTTCCATTTTCTAATGATTGCTCCAACAGTGGACCTTTTTTCACCAAGCTGCTTGGCAATTTCCCCGTAGCCCTTTCCAGCCTTCTGGAGGTGTACAATTTTGTCTCTAGTGTCTTTGGACAGCTCTTTGGTCTTGGCCATGTTAGTAGTTGGATTCTTACTGATTCTTCTTCTTCTTCTAATTTATTGGCGGTTGGCATACCAATTTGGTGCATTACTATGGAGCTAGAAATGAGTCTTTATTACATGCGAGAAAATAAATGATCTGAGAGAAGAAAAAAAAAGTTTGAGAGAAAAAGTTATCACACTGATAGCAAAAAAGCATTTCATGAAAGAAAAAATAATATTTGAGAGAAAAAGTTTTTATACCAATAGCAAAAAATAATATTTGAGACTAAAAAAAGTTTTGAGAGAAAGTATTTTCTCATAAAACATAAAAAAATATACATTTAAAAAAAAAAAAAATTATTTCTGAGGGAAAAAACTTTTTCTCAAAATAAATCTCAAATATATATATTTTGCTATCAGTGTGAAAACATTTTCTCAAAAAAAAAAAAAGTGTTTCTCTCAAAACACTTTTCTTTGCTCTCGATGCAATTTTTTCTCTCGTGTCAGGATTTTGCTTTAGCTGTGAAAATTGTGTCATGGGCGGGGCCACGTTCTTTTTTTTCTATTGGAACGTTCCTATTGGCCAGTCGGGTGAGCATCGTCTTGTCTTGGGAGTCAAACTGAATCATTTAACGATTATCATCATTAAGGTTTTTCATATTCTTACTGATTGTATGGGGTGGACAGGTGTCTTTATGCAGCTAACGACCTCAAACAGGTGCATCTAATTTAGGATAATAAATGGAGTGGAGGTGGACATTTTAAAGGCGTCTTTGAGGGTCAGAAATCTAGCTAATAGACAGGTGTTCAAATACTTATTTGCAGCTGTATCATACAAATAAATAGTTAAAAAAATCATATATTGTGATTTCTGGATTTTTTTAAATTTAGATTATGTCTCTCACAGTGGACATCACCTACGATGACAATTTCAGACCCCTCCATGAACTTGCATAATAGCAGGGTGTTCAAATACTTATTTTCCTCACTATTTATTTTCCTCACTGTATATATATACACACAATTGATGTTGTGTTGATATTGATGATATATATATATATATACAATTAAAATCATAGTCAGAGCGACTGATTTACTCAGATCACATAAAACATGAATGCAGAAAATAATGTAAGTGATCATGTAAAAAAAAAAAAAACTGAGGAAATCACATTTTCGGGTTGCTGCAGTTTTCACTTTAACCACTAGATGGAGACGCGATTCCACTTTTAAAACTAATTTATTATCGCCGCATCCGAGCACTAAAATAATATCCTCTGTCTAAATCATGAACGCACTCTGCACATCAAACACACTTTCATTAGAAGCAGTTTTAACTGTGTATAATACATGATTATTTATAAATAAAGACATTCCGTCATTTGTGTGTCTCTTTTAGGAGTCTTAAATAGGCTACACAATTTAAGAAACAACTTAAAACTTATCTGCTAAAATGTTTAATTGATGATGTTGTGTGGACACCGGCAACAGTTCAAACAAACACGTGAATAATATGAAAGTATGTAAATGTGTTTTAATTGTGGTCGTGTGTGGATGAAGGACGCATGTGCAGAAACCCCTCATCATCCTCATCCTTCAGTCTGAATCTCATTACAGTCTCACAACCTCCAGAGCAACAGCAACACACACACACACACACCTGTC
>NW_026606946.1:282500-340000 GCF_029890125.1 Rhinichthys klamathensis goyatoka | reverse complement strand
GTTTGTAACTTCATGTCAGTTGTAATCTGTAAGCGCTGTGTTCAGGTGGTGCTGTTCCACGAGGGATTGACGTCTCTGATCGCTCACATCCGTGTGGGAAACATGCAGGTCGCGCTGGAGGCCAAGAGCACCGTCCTGCCCGCCATCAGTACTGTATCTGTGTGTGTGTGTGTGTCTGTGAATGTGTGTTAGTGTGAGTGTGTGTGAGAGAGAGAGTGTGTGAGTAAGTGTGTGTGTGTTTCTTTCGATTTTTAAATCGTTCTTCACACTAAGAAATATTCACACTAAAATGATTCTTTGAAGAACTGACCTCTGAAAGGTTCTTTGGGGAACCAGAGATGTTTCTTGTAAACGCCTGGCAGAGCCTTTAATGTTCATGTAGAGCCTGATCTCTGATGTGTGTGTGTGTTTCAGTGTGTGGTGACGGTGTGTGTGAGGAAGAGGAGAGCTGCTCGACATGTCCCGCTGACTGTGGAGACTGTCCTCTGAGTTCTGCTGTACGAGCTTCCATCGGCCTCACCGTCACCTTCATCATCATCAGCTTCGTCACCAGTGCCATGGTGTGTGTGCGCACACACATAAAGAGCATAGAATACATGCAGAGAAACTGGACAAAGATTTGACACAAAGTTTGACACTGAAAATATTCAGTTCAATTCAAGTCAGTCTATCTATCTATCCATATATCTCATAGCCACGTAGCAACCACCCAGAGTACCCTAACAACCGCAGAGTAACACCCTAGTAACCACCCCGAGTACCATAGAAACCACATAGCAAACCCCTAGCAACCACCCAGAATACCCTAGCAACCACCAGGAGTACCATAGCAACCACATAGCGACACCCTAGCAACCACCCCAAGTATTTTAGAAGCGGCATAGCAGCACCCTAGCAACCACCCAGAGAACCCTAACAACTGCAGAGCAACACCCTAGCAACTACACAGAATACCCTAGCAATCGCATAGCAACCACCACGAGTACCATAGCAACGACATAGCGACACCCTAGCAATCACCCCAAGTACTTTAGAATAGGGATGGCTCGATACCACAATTTGGGCTTCGGTACGATACCAGAACCTAATACCTCGGTATCGATACTAAATCGATACCACAGGTAAAAAAAAAAAAAAAACAGTCTCAAAATTTAAGTGACACTTAAAAAACACTGCTTGAAATTCTCCACTACCAAATGTGCAAAGAAAATGTATCAAATTGTAAAAAAAAGAAGAAAAAAAATCAGTCAGGGAACATACAGTATGTTAAATTTTGATTTTGAAAAAAAAAAAAAAAACTGAAATTATACAATTAAAATAGGTTAATATCTATAATAATAGATTTACATATAATAACAATGATAGAATAATGAAATGACATGTAAACCATTAGTTGTCATGCATCAACAAATATTTATCAACATTTATTGCATTTATTCATCTTGGTTTGGTTACTGTTTGGGTTCATATTAGTTTAATGCATTGCATAAAGTAATGTTAAAATGCTAAAAACATGTATTAGTAAATTTAATTTTCTAGGTCATTTAATTACTGATTGATATAGATTAATAAATGCTATATTACTGTTAGGTCAGGTTACCTAATGAATGTTGACAAATGTAGCTTAATTGTAATATTAGTAATATTCATATTACTACTGTTACTCTCTCCCTCTCTCGGCTTATTGCTCTAGGGGTCGCCACAGCGGCACTAATATGCCATTCATTTTACTATCACTAATACTAAAATTCATATTATTCACATTTTTATTCTTTATTCATTCAAATTAAATTAATATATGTTTGTTTGAAAGTGCAAAAATGATGAGACCTAAACTTAATTGGTTCTAGCGTGTCATGCAAGCAGATTTCAGCTTTCGTGTTTACCGTCTCATATATAATTGATAAGCTCTTATGTATGTGCGCTGTTCAATAAAAGTCTAAATTAAATCAGTTGAATGATGGACTAACCTGTCGATCTCTGAACTCTTTGAACAAGTCAAGATGAGCAACTGATAAGTGCTTCGGCAGATTTGATGTGTTGCCTCCCCGTTTGCAGAGTGGTGAATTGAGATCTGTTTCTTTACTTTTCTCATTACTTTTGTTGGCAAAGTAATGCCTTATTTCACTCATACTGCTCTCTCTATTTATTAATTTCGGGCGTGTAGAAATTCGAATGAGCTTCGTTTGATCCATCGTGTTCCTCTGTTGTCACCGTTTGCCGGTTTCGCGTGACCCGCGTCAGTTTAGGTAGCGCACTGCCGCCTAGCGGTGAACTTCGAAACAGCAGCGCATCAAATACCGAATTGAACAAAATGATGATATTGTACCGTTTGAAATATAATATATACCGGTATTTTTGCAGTACCGGTATACCGCGCATTCCTACTTTAGAAACAGCATAGCAACACCCTAGCAACCACCCAGAGTACCCTAGCAACCGCATAGCAACACCCAAGTAATCGGCAATCGTTTTTTTTTTTTCCATTTATTTTGGCCGATCTCTATGCTGACTTGCACATAAACTGCATTGCAATCATTTCCCCAAATACCATTTGTGTGGAAATATTATGAAGTCTGTAAACTGGACCTTGACGCAGGCAGTGGAACACATACTGTAGCACACATTCAGTCCACCTGCTGCTGCTGTTTTGTGCAGGTGTGTGTTATGTAGTGAATGCAGTCGTTGCCTCTCATTTCAAATGGCTACAGATATTTTTTAAGGCCAGTTTTCCTGTTTTAGAGCAAACTAACAACAAATAAATTTGCTTAAACAAATAAAGATTCGGCAACCGGTATCAGAATTGGCTGATTTGCTTGTAAAAAAAATTAATCTGAAAAATCATGATCAGTGCATCACTTTCAAGACTTGAATTTTCTCATAATATATATTGCATACACCCACACATTCACAATTTTATATGCGGCTTTGTCTGGTTTGAAACATTTACTGCTAGTATGATGATGATGATTTGTGTGTGTGTGCAGTGGTTTAAATATCAGAAACAGAAACTCTTGTGGGATGAGAGCTGGATCATCGACTTCAATCACATTAAACAAGGTGAGCGAGAATCCAAGTGTGTGTGTGTCTGTAAATGTGTGAGTGCGTCTGTAAATGTGTGCGAGTTTGTGTGTCTGTCTGTGCATATGTTTAAGTGTGTGTGGGTTTGTGTGCATGTGTTTGTTTCAGTATATAATATGTATGTGTGTGTGTGTGTTCAGATTACGTTGCCCGGGCGACCATGGGCAGCATCATGAGCGTCCCGGCGGCGAACAGCGACTCCAACGCGAGCTGTGTGACGGGCCTGAGCTCCTTCACCGGCGTCCCCACGACACGCAAACAGCTCTACACACACACCGGCATCTAGTGAGTTCATACACACACATACCGTATGCAAGTTTGGGCTCGGTAAGATTTTTAAAGTTTTTGAAATAGTCTCTTCTGCTCACCAAGGCTGCATTTATTTGACCAAAAATACAGTAAAACAGCGGTTTTCATATATGTGAACATATAGTAAAATGTAATTTATTCCTGTGATCAAAGCTGAATGCTGCTTCATATTTGTGTGGAAATTGTGATAAATTTTATTTTTTATGATTCTTTGATGAATAGAAAGTTAAAAAGAACAGCATCTATTTGAAACAGAATGTTTTGTAGCATTTAACATGTAGCATGTAGCACATTTGACCAATTTTATGCGTCCTTACTGAATAAGTGAAACTTTTGAAATATATGTTATTAATTCTGTTCATCTTTTCAGTGATGGACGAACCGTTGCCATCAAGAAAATAAAAACAAAAACATTTTCTCTCTCGAAGACGATTCGCCAAGAGGTGAAGCAAGTCAGGTGAGAATAACCCAAACACGACATCATCATTATCGTCCTCCTCGTCATGGTTATCAGTGTGTTCCAGGTGTGTGTGTGTTTGTCTTCAGGGAACTGGACCATCCGAACCTCTGTAAGTTCTTTGGAGGTTGTGTGGAGCTTCCCAACATCGTCATAGTAACAGAGTATTGCCCTAAAGGAAGCCTGAACGACGTCCTGCTGAACGACGAGATTCCTTTAAACTGGGGCTTCAGGTACGTACACACACACACACACACACACACACACACACACACACACACACACACACACACACACACACACACACACAGACAGACAGACACACAGACACACAGACACACACACACACACACAGACACATACACTTACTCACTCACACAAAACAACACATACATAAAATAACAAATGTCAGTGTGTGTGTGTGTTTGCAGGTTCTCCTTTGCGACAGACATCGCTCGTGGGATGTCGTACCTGCATCAGTTTAAGATCTGCCACGGGCGGCTGAAATCAGCCAACTGCGTGATTGACGACCGCTGGGTCTGTAAGATCACAGGTACGGCGCGTGCGTCTCTATCATACTGCTCGAACTCACCTGTGCTGTCTGTAACTCACCTGTGCATAACACACCTTTGCTGTCTGTAACTCACCTGTGCTTTGCCGTCTGTAACTCACCCGTGCTGTCTGTAACTCGCCTGTGCCATCTGTAACTCACCTGTGCTGTCTGTAACTCGCCTGTGCTGTGCCGTCTGTAACTCACCTGTGCCGTCTGGAACTCACCTGTGCTTTGCCGTCTGTAACTCACCTTTGCTGTCTCTATCTCACCTGTGCCGTCTGTAACTCATCTTTGCCGTCTGTAACTCACCTATGCTGTCTCTATCTCACCTGTGCTGTCTGTAACTCACCTTTGCTGTCTGTAACTCACCTGTGCTGTCTCTATCTCACCTGTGCCGTCTGTAACTCACCTGTGCTTTGCCGTCTGTAACACACCTGTGCTTTGAAGTCTGTAACTCACCTGTGCTTTGCCATCTGTAACTCACCTGTGCATAACACACCTTTGCTGTCTGTAACTCACCTGTGCATAACACACCTTTGCTGTCTGTAACTCACCTGTGCTTTGCCGTCTGTAACTCACCCGTGCTGTCTGTAACTCGCCTGTGCCATCTGTAACTCACCTGTGCTGTCTGTAACTCGCCTGTGCTGTGCCGTCTGTAACTCACCTGTGCCGTCTGTAACTCACCTGTGCTTTGCAGTCTGTAACTCACCTTTGCTGTCTGTAACTCGCCTGTGCTGTCTGCAACTCACCTGTGCTGTCTGTAACACACCTGTGCTGTCTGCAACTCACCTGTGCTGTCTGCAACTCACCTGTGCTGTCTGCAACTCACCTGTGCTGTCTGTAACCTGTAACTCACCTGTGCTGTCTGTAACTCACCTGTGCTGTCTGCAACTCACCTGTGCTGTCTGTAACACACCTGTGCTGTCTGTAACTCACCTGTGCTGTCTGCAACTGACCTGTGCTGTCTGTAACTCACCTGTGCTTTGCCGTCTGTAACTCACCTTTGCTGTCTGCAACTCACCTGTGCTGTCTGTAACTCACCTGTGCTTTGCCGTCTGTAACTCACCCGTGCTGTCTGTAACTCGCCTGTGCCATCTGTAACTCACCTGTGCTGTCTGTAACTCGCCTGTGCTGTGCCGTCTGTAACTCACCTGTGCCGTCTGTAACTCACCTGTGCTTTGCCGTCTGTAACTCACCTTTGCTGTCTGTAACTCGCCTGTGCTGTCTGCAACTCACCTGTGCTGTCTGTAACACACCTGTGCTGTCTGTAACTCACCTGTGCTGTCTGCAACTCACCTGTGCTGTCTGTAACTCACCTGTGCTGTCTGTAACTCACCTGTGCTGTCTGCAACTCACCTGTGCTGTCTGCAACTCACCTGTGCTGTCTGCAACTCACCTGTGCTGTCTGTAACCTGTAACTCACCTGTGCTGTCTGTAACTCACCTGTGCTGTCTGCAACTCACCTGTGGTGTCTGTAACACACCTGTGCTGTCTGTAACTCACCTGTGCTGTCTGCAACTCACCTGTGCTGTCTGTAACTCACCTGTGCTTTGCCGTCTGTAACTCACCTTTGCTGTCTGCAACTCACCTGTGCTGTCTGTAACTCACCTGTGCTTTGCCGTCTGTAACTCACCTGTGATCTCTGTAACTCACCTGTGCTTTGCCATCTGTAACTCACCTGTGCTTTGCCATCTGTAACTCACCTGTGCTGTCTGTAACTCACCTTTGCCGTCTGTAACTCACCTGTGATCTCTGTAACTCACCTGTGCTTTACCATCTGTAACTCACCTGTGCTTTGCCATCTGTAACTCACCTGTGCTTTGCCATCTGTAACTCACCTGTGCTTTGCCGTCTGTAACTCACCTGTGCTTTGCCGTCTGTAACTCACCTGTGCTTTCCCGTCTGTAACTCACCTGTGCTTTCCCGTCTGTAACTCACCTGTGCTGTCTGTAACTCACCTGTGCTGTCTGTAACTCAACTGTGCTGTGCCGTCTGTAACTCACCTGTGCCGTCTGTAACACACCTGTGCCGTCTGTAACTCACCTGTGCTGTCTGTAACTCACCTGTGCTGTCTGTAACTCGCCTGTGCTGTGCCGTCTGTAACTCACCTGTGCTGTCTCTATCTCACCTGTGCATAACACACCTGTGCTGTCTGTAACTCACCTGTGCTGTCTGTAACTCAACTGTGCTGTGCCGTCTGTAACACACCTGTGCCGTCTGTAACTCACCTGTGCTGTCTGTAACTCACCTGTGCTGTCTGTAACTCACCTGTGCTTTGCCGTCTGTAACTCACCTGTGCTGTCTCTATCTCACCTGTGCATAACACACCTTTGCTGTCTGTAACTCACCTTTGCCGTCTGTAACTCACCTGTGACCTCTGTAACTCACCTGTGCCGTCTGTAACTCACCTGTGCCGTCTGTAACTCACCTGTGCCGTCTGTAACTCACCTGAGCTGTCTGTAACTCACCTGTGCTGTCTGTAACTCACCTGTGCTGTCTGTAACCGTCTGTAACACACCTGTGCTGTCTGTAACACACCTGTGCTGTCTGTAACACACCTGTGCTGTCTGTAACTCACCTGTGCTGTCTGTAACACACCTGTGCTGTCTGTAACTCACCTGTGCTGTGCTGTCTGCAACTCACCTGTGCTGTCTGTAACACACCTGTGCTGTCTGTAACTCACCTGTGCTGTCTGTAACTCACCTGTGCTGTCTGTAACTCACCTGTGCTGTCTGTAACACACCTGTGCTGTCTGTAACTCACCTGTGCTGTCTGCAACTCACCTGTGCTGTCTGTAACCTGTAACTCACCTGTGCTTTGCCGTCTGTAACTCACCTTTGCTGTCTGCAACTCACCTGTGCTGTCTGTAACTCACCTGTGCTTTGCCGTCTGTAACTCACCTGTGATCTCTGTAACTCACCTGTGCTTTGCCATCTGTAACTCACCTGTGCTTTGCCATCTGTAACTCACCTGTGCTGTCTGTAACTCACCTTTGCCGTCTGTAACTCACCTGTGATCTCTGTAACTCACCTGTGCTTTACCATCTGTAACTCACCTGTGCTTTGCCATCTGTAACTCACCTGTGCTTTGCCATCTGTAACTCACCTGTGCTTTGCCGTCTGTAACTCACCTGTGCTTTGCCGTCTGTAACTCACCTGTGCTTTCCCGTCTGTAACTCACCTGTGCTTTCCCGTCTGTAACTCACCTGTGCTGTCTGTAACTCACCTGTGCTGTCTGTAACTCAACTGTGCTGTGCCGTCTGTAACTCACCTGTGCCGTCTGTAACACACCTGTGCCGTCTGTAACTCACCTGTGCTGTCTGTAACTCACCTGTGCTGTCTGTAACTCGCCTGTGCTGTGCCGTCTGTAACTCACCTGTGCTGTCTCTATCTCACCTGTGCATAACACACCTGTGCTGTCTGTAACTCACCTGTGCTGTCTGTAACTCAACTGTGCTGTGCCGTCTGTAACTCACCTGTGCCGTCTGTAACACACCTGTGCCGTCTGTAACTCACCTGTGCTGTCTGTAACTCACCTGTGCTGTCTGTAACTCACCTGTGCTTTGCCGTCTGTAACTCACCTGTGCTGTCTCTATCTCACCTGTGCATAACACACCTTTGCTGTCTGTAACTCACCTTTGCCGTCTGTAACTCACCTGTGACCTCTGTAACTCACCTGTGCCGTCTGTAACTCACCTGTGCCGTCTGTAACTCACCTGTGCCGTCTGTAACTCACCTGTGCTGTCTGTAACTCACCTGTGCTGTCTGTAACTCACCTGTGCTGTCTGTAACCGTCTGTAACACACCTGTGCTGTCTGTAACACACCTGTGCTGTCTGCAACACACCTGTGCTGTCTGTAACTCACCTGTGCTGTCTGTAACACACCTGTGCTGTCTGTAACTCACCTGTGCTGTGCTGTCTGCAACTCACCTGTGCTGTCTGTAACACACCTGTGCTGTCTGTAACTCACCTGTGCTGTCTGTAACTCACCTGTGCTGTCTGTAACTCACCTGTGCTGTCTGTAACACACCTGTGCTGTCTGTAACTCACCTGTGCTGTCTGCAACTCACCTGTGCTGTCTGTAACCTGTAACTCACCTGTGCTTTGCCGTCTGTAACTCACCTTTGCTGTCTGCAACTCACCTGTGCTGTCTGTAACTCACCTGTGCTTTGCCGTCTGTAACTCACCTGTGATCTCTGTAACTCACCTGTGCTTTGCCATCTGTAACTCACCTGTGCTTTGCCATCTGTAACTCACCTGTGCTGTCTGTAACTCACCTTTGCCGTCTGTAACTCACCTGTGATCTCTGTAACTCACCTGTGCTTTGCCATCTGTAACTCACCTGTGCCGTCTGTAACTCACCTGTGCCGTCTGTAACTCACCTGTGCCGTCTGTAACTCACCTGTGCTGTCTGTAACTCACCTGTGCCGTCTGTAACTCACCTGTGCCGTCTGTAACTCACCTGTGCTGTCTGTAACACACCTGTGCTGTCTGTAACTCACCTGTGCTGTCTGTAACACACCTGTGCTGTCTGTAACTCACCTGTGCTGTGCTGTCTGTAACTCACCTGTGCTGTCTGTAACACACCTGTGCTGTCTGTAACTCACCTGTGCTGTCTGTAACTCACCTGTGCTGTCTGTAACCGTCTGTAACACACCTGTGCTGTCTGTAACACACCTGTGCTGTCTGTAACTCACCTGTGCTGTCTGTAACACACCTGTGCTGTCTGTAACTCACCTGTGCTGTGCTGTCTGTAACTCAGCACAGCACAGCTGTGATCACCTGTGATCTCTGTAACACACCTGTGCTGTCTGTAACTCACCTGTGCTGTCTGTAACACACCTGTGCTGTCTTTAACTCACCTGCTGTGCTGTCTGTAACTCACCTGCTGTGCTGTCTGTAACTCACCTGTGCTGTCTGTAACACACCTGTGCCGTCTGTAACTCACCTGTGCTGTCTGTAACTCACCTGTGCCGTCTGTAACTCACCTGTGCTGTCTGTAACTCACCTGTGCTGTCTGTAACACACCTGTGCTGTCTGTAACTCACCTGTGCTGTCTGTAACACACCTGTGCTGTCTGTAACTCACCTGTGCTGTGCTGTCTGTAACTCACCTGTGCTGTCTGTAACACACCTGTGCTGTCTGTAACTCACCTGTGCTGTCTGTAACTCACCTGTGCTGTCTGTAACCGTCTGTAACACACCTGTGCTGTCTGTAACTCACCTGTGCTGTCTGTAACTCACCTGTGCTGTCTGTAACTCACCTGTGCTGTCTGTAACACACCTGTGCTGTCTGTAACTCACCTGTGCTGTCTGTAACTCACCTGTGCTGTCTGTAACTCACCTGTGCTGTCTGCAACTCACCTGTGCTGTCTGCAACTCACCTGTGATCTCTGTAACTCACCTGTGCTTTGCCATCTGTAACTCACCTGTGCCGTCTGTAACTCACCTGTGCTGTCTGTAACTCACCTGTGCCGTCTGTAACTCACCTGTGCTGTCTGTAACACACCTGTGCTGTCTGTAACTCAGCTGTGCTGTCTGTAACTCACCTGTGCTGTGCTGTCTGTAACTCACCTGTGCTGTCTGTAACACACCTGTGCTGTCTGTAACTCACCTGTGCTGTCTGTAACTCACCTGTGCTGTCTGTAACCGTCTGTAACACACCTGTGCTGTCTGTAACACACCTGTGCTGTCTGTAACTCACCTGTGCCGTCTGTAACTCACCTGTGCTGTCTGTAACCTGTAACTCACCTGTGCTGTCTGCAACTCACCTGTGCTGTCTGTAACTCACCTGTGCTGTCTGCAACTCACCTGTGCTGTCTGTAACACACCTGTGCTGTCTGTAACTCACCTGTGCTGTCTGTAACTCACCTGTGCTGTCTGTAACACACCTGTGCTGTCTGTAACTCACCTGTGCTGTCTGTAACACACCTGTGCTGTCTGTAACTCACCTGTGCCGTCTGTAACTCACCTGTGCTGTCTGTAACCTGTAACTCACCTGTGCTGTCTGCAACTCACCTGTGCTGTCTGTAACTCACCTGTGCTGTCTGCAACTCACCTGTGCTGTCTGTAACACACCTGTGCTGTCTGTAACACACCTGTGCTGTCTGTAACTCACCTGTGCTGTCTGTAACTCACCTGTGCTGTCTGTAACACACCTGTGCTGTCTGTAACTCACCTGTGCTGTCTGTAACTCACCTGTGCTGTCTGTAACTCACCTGCTGTGCTGTCTGTAACTCACCTGTGCTGTCTGTAACACACCTGTGCTGTCTGTAACTCACCTGTGCTGTCTGTAACTCACCTGTGCCGTCTGTAACTCACTGTAACTCACCAGTGCTGTCTGTAACTCACCTGTGCCGTCTGTAACTCACCTGTGCTGTCTGTAACTCGCTTGTGCTGTCTGTAACTCGCTTGTGCTGTCTGTAACTCACCTGTGCTGTCTGTAACTCGCTTGTGCTGTCTGTAACTCACCTGTGCTTTGAGCAGATTACTGTCTGTGGGTTTTCCGGCGCGAGGACTGCGCTGAGCCACTCAGCACGTACCAGCAGAGACTGAAGGAGGTTTACACTCCACCTGAAGCCCAGAGCGGCAGCCAGGAGCCCACGCTGGCCGGAGACGTGTTCAGGTGCACACACTAACACACATCCTTCAAACTCACACACACAGTATCATAACAGATTTTCATTTTTATTTATTTATTTGCAGCTATTCAATAATCTTATTGGAGATTGCGACCCGGAATGATCCAGTGCCGGTGAGCATGTGTGTGTAAACGTCTGTCATGATTATTGACTGATCGTCTGATCCCAACTATTGACAAATAACGTGCGTCTGTGTGTGTGTCAGGTGGATGACGGCTCTCTGGAGTGTGGCTGGTGTCCTCCGCTGCCGGAGCTGATTTCGGGGAAAGCCGACAGCACTTGCCCCTGCCCTGCTGAATACGCTGAGGTGTGTGTGGACTTGTACGAGTCTCATGAAAACATTCACCCCAAAACAAAAGAAAAAATATATTACTTCAAGAAAATGAAGCCTGTTTTTGGGACTTACGTTTTTTTAAACAACTTCTGGAACAAGAACAAATGTGGGCGGGGCTTAAATTTTGTCTCTTGGGAATTGATTGGATGGTTGTGGTTTGCTATTGGTGGATCTCATGTGAGTGACAGTTTGCCCCGCCCTCATCATCAGAGAAGAGATGTCACTGTTATTCTAATTCAAAATTACCAGGAACATGAATTTAACACAATAATAATGTGCACCGATAAATCACACACTGGCAATTAAAAAGCAATTAATACATGAAAATTCTTATGTATAGCCTTTTTAAAAATCAAGCGTATGTAAACTATGTTAACTTATTTTACTCTCTCTCTCCGTTTCTCCTCCTTTCATGCTATCAGCTGATTCGTCGATGCCGTGCTCATAACTCCGCCCACCGGCCCACCTTTGAGCAGATCCGCAAGTTTGTCAACAAAATCAACCCACATAAAGTCAGTCCTGTCGACATGATGATGGAGCTGGTCAGTACAACACACACACACACACACACACACACACACACACACACACACACACACACACACACACACACACACACACACACACACGCACGCACACACGCACGCACGCGCACACACAAACATAAACACAGGCCGACACACATATACACTCTCTTTCACACTTACACACACACACACACACACACACGCACGCACGCACGCACGCACGCACACACAAACATAAACACACATAACCTTTACAGAAACCTGTGCAAATTATTTTTCAAACCTAATATTACCTAAGTGTAAAATGTCATTATTAGTCATTCGTCAATATATTTTACTATAAGTGAGTACATTTGGCCCTCACAAGTAGAGCTAAACGTACATAAAATGTCTTTACAATAATAACAAACCCGTGTGTGTGTGTGTAGATGGAAAAGTACAGTAAACATTTGGAGGTTCTGGTTGGTGAACGAACGCAAGATCTGATGCTGGAGAAACAGAAGACCGACAGACTGCTTTACAGTAAACTAACACTAATGTTACTAATGATGTGTGTCACGTGAGCGTCAGTGTGTTTGAGTTTTACAGCAGGTGTGTGTGTGTGTGTGTGTGTGTGTGTGTGTGTGTGTGTGTGTGTTTCAGGTATGCTGCCAAAACAAGTGGCTGATGACCTGCGACAGGGAAAACCGATGCAAGCCCAGAGTTACGTCAGCGCCACCGTGTTCTTCAGGTACACACACACACACACACTCACTCTCACACACACACACACGTGCTTCATGAAAACTGCTTGTCTTATTTCTGCAACAAACTTTAACATTTCACTGCTTTAGATCACAGATATCTGTAACCGCTCACAGATATATTTATAAACAGGGTTTTATTGTGTGTTTATCTACAGTTCGGTGTTTGATTTTTTGGCAACACTTCACAATAAGCTTATTAACTACCAATGAGCAATACATGTGTTACAGCATTTATTAATCGTTCTGTTCGATTTCTGTACTCCCCTTATGGACCGGGTCAAATTGACCCTAATTGGATTCAATCACACTAAGACTTAGATACAAACTGTAAACTTTTAATATCAACATTTGTCAAACATTACAAAAACATCATATCTGAAAATATGATTTATGAAAATGTTTTTAAACCATTTTTAAAAACAGTTTTGTTTTGACAAAATTGGAAAATAAACAGTATACTGACTTTTTTTTTTTTTTTTTTGTACTTTTTATGCTTTGAACATCGCAACTGAACAAAAAAAAAGTGCTGTATAATGAAATTTTTTCATTTTCCTAAGTTAACTTTCCCTAGTTTCCTAAGACCCATTTTCCTAGTTTCATTATTCACCTACAGGAAAGTGAGAAACCAAACATAACAAAAACATACATCAAATAAATGTTTTTTATTTATTTTTTGGCTCTGTGAAGCTGCCTTTGAAAATCCTACATAAAAGTTTTGGTTAAAAGCTAGGTATTTTAGATATTTTGAATATTGAAATGAGAGCTTATTTTACTATCTGTGTCTGACAAAGATTTTCATCTGTAATTTGCAAATAATTCTAAACACTGTAATTTTATCTTTTTCAAATAAGTTTGGTTAGGGTTAGAGCACTTTTAGATGCACTTGCACGTTAGAACTGGAGTTGAAGTGCCCTGACATACAGAAAATAAATGTTTTTATTTTGTGTCTGTACAGTTGCTTTTGATTGGCTGTCTATGAGGGTCAAATTGACCCGTGAACATCACGAACGTAACAGTAATTTTGTTTGTATATGTCAAAACACATCAGCATGTTGAAACTTTGCATGCATGTTCATCATGATAAATGAGAAAAAGTCACAAAATATCAAGAAAAAAAAACAAAGGTTAACCAGTATTTCCAACAACTAGAAAATCGAAACGGGTCAAATTGACCCGCAACATAACACAAGGGTTATTAAAAATACTGCTCGTTGTTGTTTGCTACTAATACATGAACTCATGTTAACTAATAGGATCTTATTGTAAAGTGCAACCAATTCTTTGAATCCACCTTGACTAACTCAAACTCTGATTGTGCTGTTTTGTGTCTTCCCTCGGCTTTCTCAGTGATATTGTGGGGTTCACTCAGTTGTCCAGCACTAGCACTCCTTACCAGGTGGTCGACTTCCTCAACAAACTCTACACCACTTTTGACGAGATCATCGACAACTATGATGTTTATAAAGTGGAAACCATCGGCGATGCATGTATGTCATCAGCCAATCATAATCACTGACAAGCCTTAGAGGAGCCGCTCGTTAATAAAACTGATCATTTCAAATAGAGGTTCAGAATGAAGGTTGAAAATAATAGTTATTCTGCAAATATGCACTACCGTTCAAAAGTTTGGGGTCAATACGATTAAAAAAAAAAATAATAATAATACTTTTCTTCAGAAAGGACGCATTAAATTGATCAAAAGTGACACTAAAGACATTTATAATAATGCAAAATATTTATTTTTTAATTAAATGCTTTTCTCTTAAACTTGCAAAGAATCCTGAAAAAAATTAATCACGGTTTGCACAAAAATATGAAGCAGCAAAACTGTTTTCAACTGTGATAATAATCATAAATGTTTCTTGAGCATCAGATCCTCATATTAGAGTGATTTCTGGAGGATCATGTGACACTGAAGACTGGAGTAATGATGCTGAAAATTCAGCTTTGATCACAGGAATAAATTACACTTTACTATATATTCACATAGAAAACAGCTGATTTACACTGAAATAATATTTCACAATATTACTGGGTTTGTTTTGTATTTTTAATCAAATAAATGCAGCCTTGGTGAGCAGAAGAGACTTATTTTAAAAACATTAAAAATCTTACCGACCCCAAAAAAAAAAACTGTTTAGCTTATAACGCTAGTATATGGGGCATCGAGTAAGTAAAAATAAATCGCTAGTTAATGCCACTAACAAGGCTCAAAATAGCCCCACACTAGCAAGGTAGCATAATGAGGGTCCCAACCTGCAAACCCAAGCATTGAGAACTTTGTAAGTGTACAGACAGTTTAATAAGAAGATACTTTATAAAGACAATACACTTTGGCAGGAGCCATCTTTGGAAAACAGTCTAGACCAGTCGAACCATGAACGCTGTGCTAAGTGAGTGGTTCGACTGGTCGAGACTGTTTTCCAAAGATGGCTCCTGTATGCCCCATATACTAGCGTTATAAGCTAAACAGTTTTTAGAGATAAAACTATTATGAAATGATTATCATGAAAACAAATCCCAGAGAACGGTCGACTCGGTACCAATGTGATATTACACCCTAGCTTCATTTAGCGCCGGAATTCGCCTTTGGCTAAGCCCCGCCCCCCTTAGTTACTGTTGCTACGTCCGACAAACAAACTTCATCTGGGCTCTGGTATCAACATGGCGTATGCTGTGACAGCTCTTCCGGCTGAAATTTTATCAAACTTTTATAAAGCAGCAAATAAAGTGTCCGATAGAAGTAGGCAAAAGCGGCTGCAATATACGTTTGAAGGCTATATTCACGACATACAGGTGAAACGCAAGGAACAACAAGGCATCCAAATAGAGGCAAAAGCATAAGTTACCGGTCACAGTCAAAAAAATGACCCACCGCATATCCTACTAATCGAGACGGAGGCTGGGACTAACAATATCTGTTCATGCAAAGCTGGGTCTCTATTCACTTCTATAATCGTTATTACAAAGCAAACGGACTACGCGAGTATAACGTTGTATTTATTAGCAGCGTGTGCTAGACGACACTTGTCAGGATTTGACTTCGGTTTGGGAAGGGAAAAAACGCACACCCCCCTCCAACCTCTCTGGGAAACGCGTATCTGTGTTACAAATGCCCCAGGCACAACGTTTAACCATATTTTTGATAAAACTACGACGCTAATAGCCTGCCGAGACCAAAAATATGAGACGCCTGTGTTAAAGTCAATGGAGCGCTGTGAAAAAGTGTCGGACCACTGTGGGAGCTCGTTCTTGGCTGCGCTGTGATTGGTCAATCTACATTCTAGGGTGTGGCTTAGCCAAAGGCGAATTGTCCTTTAAAGGGTAAATGAGTATAATTTCTGAGTGAGGTTTGTTGATGATTGAGAGTTTTGTGTGCTGCAGATATGGTGGTGTCCGGTGTGCCGAGCGAGAACGGGATCCTGCACGCGTCTGAGATCGCCAGCATGGCTCTGGACCTGGTGTCCGTGTGCAAGACCTTCAGGATCCCTCACAGACCTCAAACACAACTCCAGATCCGCGCTGGAATACATTCAGGTCCACAGTAAACCTGCAACCTATAGGGGCTTTTCATAGTTCCTAGAACTATTGGCGGAAGTTCCCGGATTTTGGCGTGTTCGCACCGCAGGAACTGGGAACGATTTTAGCTCTAGGAACTCCTTTTGGAGGAACTGATTTACTCCTTCTTTAGAGTCGGGTCTAGACCAGTACTATAGGAACGACAGTGGCGTTAGTCTTCGCTGATTGGCTGAATGCACGTGAAACACCAGCAACCGCCATTTTTAAAAAAGCTGTGTAAACCATAGACTGTAAAAAAAGATGGACGACGCCCCTTCGCTATCTTCCATTGGTCAGAAGTGAAGCCGCCAGTGTCCCGATATGGCGCTGACATCGTGGATCTTGAGTCTGCGCAGAAGCGATCTCGGGACCAGACCTGCGCAGTCGTGAGCCGGAAGTAAAGCCGTGAAATCAAGGCCCCGCCCGCACTCTCGCAGAATCAATCGCATATTAATAGATATTAATAGATATCAATAGATATTACATTTAAAGCTCCAATCTCATCAGTCCTCCGACGATCCCGAAAAAAAGTCTGTTGGTGCTTCAGTGACAGAGAACCTGTCAATCACAGCTGTCAATCATGACGTCACACCACCGCATCAAATAACTAACTAAAAACAAACACTTGAAATTACATCAGCGTGATTAAAAACTACAGTAAATGACAGAAACCATATTTGGAAAAACGATATTTGAAGTGTAATTTAATTGTTTAGTTGGTCTCACGTGCCGTTGAATAACACAGGGAGGCGGGGTTTATGACCTATACTGGGACCGGCCACCAGGGGGCGATCGAGACGCTTTGGCTTCACTTTGCACAGATCATAGCCTATATATTTACTCCAAAAACTAACTCAACGAACATGTAAAACACGAGACCGAGAGAAACATGATTATGTATTTCTGCTCAGCAACACTGGACATCAACCACACGGCGTACGCTAATAACTCTTCTTCATTACTGTCTACTTATTATGTAACAGTTCTATCTAATACCGTATTCGACAGGACTGTTAGACAGATCGTACACTAGTGAACACGGAGAATACGAGCACTGTCGTTCTCAGCGCCATCAAAATAAAAGTCACAACAACAAGCGCGTCTCACGTCACTTCAGAGTTCAGGCGGTGCGAACGACACCAGGAACACGTTCCTATGGGAATCATTAGTCCTCTGGGAACACCCTGGTGGCTCTTTCCTATAATATATTATTTTAATAAAGTAAATGTTGAAATTATTAACATGAACAAAGAATAATAAATGCTGTATAAGTGCAGTTCATGTAGTTAACTAATGAACCTTATTGTAAAGTGTTACCGATTTATGCATTTGAATTGCATATTTCCATTCATTTGTTTTACACAGTTGTAGCACAAACTAATAAACTTAATGTGTTGCATATTTGTCAGTCATACATAAATGAAACCGGTCAGACGCCTGTAATCATAAACAATAACCAGCTTTATATACTGATCATCAGTAAATCTAATGTGTTTTAATCTAAAATTTTAAGAACGTTGCTTGTTCTAAAGCTAGTCACATTTTACCACGTTCATAATTTTAACTGAATTATTTAAATAAAATTTAAATATTAATATGATTATTTAAATAAAATCTAATAGATGCATATATATATAATATACTATTTTCAGTTATGTATGACGGACAAATATGCTTTGCATTAAGTGTATTAGGTTATATTAAAAATGGATGGATATTTTATATGCAATATAATAAATCTTAAATTTAAGCCCAACTATTTTGAGCGCATGAATACTCCACGCCACAAGCCTTTAAATCTAAACATATAGGCCTACGTTTTATAACTGCAATTCATGAAAATACAAAAATAAAAAGTAATTCAAATTATTTTTTAAGAACTATAATACAGTAGTCAACATTTGAAGTGGTTCATCAAAGCTGTCCTGAGACGAGAACGGGTATTTGTTCAAAACTTCATGTATAACTTTGATGAAAGGTTTTGATCCACGTCACATGTTCACTCGTATCTGAATGATGGCAAATATAACTCACTGATCAGTTGTTGGTTGTGAGATGAGTGTGGCTTTATCTGGATGTTTCTGACGGCGTCTTCAGGTCCAGTTGTAGCAGGAGTTGTGGGAACGAAGATGCCGAGGTATTGTCTGTTTGGAGACACGGTGAACACAGCGTCCCGCATGGAGTCAACCAGCGAAGGTGAGAAAAGCATCAGGTAAAGGGTTTCAGCGGCAGTCAGTTCTCAACACAAATGTAAAAAATATATATATATAAATTTTTGCAGGCCAGACAGGTAATTTGGCGATGTCACTTTGTAAAGAAAGACCATGTGCCTGCACACATATATATTCAAATGCGCATACCTGTAGACTGAACACGCCGTCAGCGCTTTCACAGATTCACGTTTTTTAAGTTTACACGGAGATGATAACGTTTTTAAAAAAATTCAAAACTTGCACCTTGGAACCTGTTTCAAAAGAGCTGCTGTAAAGCACTGTATAAATGAAGGTGAGTTATGAAAAATGCTACAAAAGTGTGCGTGGTTCAGCTGCGGAGAGGAGAGACGGCAGATTAACATCAAATCTTCCCACAGATATTTACCATTACAGTAACAAAACGAGCATATATTAAACATGCTTTTATAAGCTCACCATAAATTACATAAATACATAAATATCCTGGCGCATTTTCGACCGTTGTTGCCATTGGCTTTTTGGCTTGCTTAGTTGGGGACATTTTATTTAATATTCAATAATATTGCTCTCCTACATTGACACCATTATATGAGAACTGAACTGAACTGGACGATGACATCACGGTTTTCTCCAGAGCGGCTATATATACACTCACCTAAAGGATTATTAGGAACACCATACTAATACTGTGTTTGACCCCCTTTCGCCTTCAGAACTGCCTTAATTCTACGTGGCATTGATTCAACAAGGTGCTGAAAGCATTCTTTAGAAATGTTGGCCCATATTGATAGGATAGCATCTTGCAGTTGATGGAGATTTGTCGGCTGCACATCCAGGGCACGAAGCTCCCGTTCCACCACATCCCAAAGATGCTCTATTGGGTTGAGATCTGGTGACTGTGGGGGCCATTTTAGTACAGTGAACTCATTGTCATGTTCAAGAAACCAATTTGAAATGATTAGAGCTTTGTGACATGGTGGAAGTAGCCATCAGAGGATGGGTACATGGTGGCCATAAAGGGATGGACATGGTCAGAAACAATGCTCAGGTAGGCCGTGGCATTTAAGCGATGCCCAATTGGCACTAAGGGGTCTAAAGTGTGCCAGGAAAACATCCCCCACACCATTACACCACCACCACTAGCCTGCACAGTGGTAACAAGGCATGATGGATCCATGTTCTCATTCTGTTTACGCCAAATTCTGACTCTACCATCTGAATGTCTCAACAGAAATCGAGACTCATCAGACCAGGCAACATTTTTCCAGTCTTCAACTGTCCAATTTTGGTGAGCTCTTGCTAATTGTAGCCTCTTTTTCCTATTTGTAGTGGAGATGAGTGGTACCCGGTGGGGTCTTCTGCTGTTGTAGCCCATCCGCCTCAAGGTTGTGCGTGTTGTGGCTTCACAAATGCTTTGCTGCATACCTCGGTTGTAACGAGTGGTTATTTCAGTCAAAGTTGCTCTTCTATCAGCTTGAATCAGTCGGCCCATTCTCCTCTGACCTCTAGCATCAACAAGGCATTTTCGCCCACAGGACTGCCGCATGAAATGGTTGTGTGTGAAAATCCCAGTAACTGAGCAGATTGTGAAATACTCAGACCGGCCCGTCTGGCACCAACAACCATGCCACGCTCAAAATTGCTTAAATCACCTTTCTTTCCCATTCTGACATTCAGTTTGGAGTTCAGGAGATTGTCTTGACCAGGACCACACCCCTAAATGCATTGAAGCAACTGCCATGTGATTGGTTGATTAGATAATTGCATTAATGAGAAATTGAACGGGTGTTCCTAATAATCCTTTAGGTGAGTGTATATAATTTAACTAATTTAATAACTTTTTTACAACATTAATGAACCATCACTGAACTTACTTAAGCTGGACTGTGACGCTATTTTCTGGAAACACACTTTGTTGCATTATTTTCCTGTTATCTCTGTAAAGCTGCTTTGAAACACTCTGTGTTGTTAAATGCACTGTATAAATAAAGGTGACTCGACAGCTATAATTTAATGCAGACATTCACATTTGTACTCCTCATCGAAAATATCCATAAATGCGCTGTTGCATCTCTAATATTGTGTTTGTCTGTAGCGCTGAAGACCCAGTGCAGCTCCAGTGTGTTTTTCCTGCTGGAGGAGATCGGCGGATACACACTCTCCTGCAGAGGTGTGTTACAGGTAAAGGTGAGACACACTTCTGTTCTGAAGCTCATAATGCCACACTCACTACACGTGCATTCTTCTACACAATTTATTTAGCTTTTCTATTTAATGTAATAATTACGCTTTTGTTTTTGTTGGGGAAAATGCTGGTAACTAGGGGTGGTTAATCTGTCTGATTTCCCGATTCGATTCGATTACGATTATTGAAGTCCCGATTCGATTACAGTCGATTTTCGATTATTAACGATTCTCGATTAGCGATTATTGATTTTCCATTTCACAACAGTAAACGAAAATACACTACAAAGTGTTTGCAGTATTAAAAAAAGTCAGCTGCTGATTTACTTAACTCTTTTATTGAGTAACAACAACTCAAAGCACTTTCTGTGTCGTGTAGTTATAACTTTAGATTTATTTGTATGTAGCTTATGTTCTGTAGAACACAGAAATGAATACATCACATTGTGTTGTGACTCATCAAGTTGAACTAAACAATAACAAATAAATGAAAGGCTTATTTCCTTTAGGAAGTGGATCAGAACCAACATACTGTAGAAATTGGACAATTTTCTTCTAGAAAGACAAGGTGTTGTAGCAAGCAACGCTCGTTAGGCCGGAGACACACTGGCTGCGTGGCGTGAGCGTGGCGTTTCTGTTGCGTGTCAGCTGCGTCGCGTTTTCTGTGTCTTTGCACACCAGAAACGTGTCTGACGTGGCGCCGCTGCTGCTAGGTGACATAGAGGGACAGTCTACATTTGGGTTAGCGGTGTGTTAATCCTTACTACAACAATTTCAACTCTTGCCTCTTGCCTTTACGACAACAATTTCAACTGTTATCACACATCTTCCAAAATCCGAAAAATAGGGAAGTGGGCTGTCTGTTTATTTCAATAACATTTACAAATTTTGTGTAGCTTTAATGAGCCTTTATTTAGCCTGATGGTGGACCGTCACTCAGAAGACACACTATGTTGTTATTGTAGCCTATTATCTTTATATCATCCTGAGGCCCAGAACGTTTTTTTCAAAAGTTTTTTTTCTTCTTCATGTAATCACATTGTTAAGAGCATAGGAAACAAATGAAAAAAAAAGAGATATTTTATTCATATGTTATGCTATGACCTCTGTAGTGAACACCAGGACTCGATTGTTTAAAAAATAAAAATGACATAAATTTGTATATAGGCAAAAATAATGGCAATATTTGAAAATCGATAATTATTATTATTATTATTTGTTTAAATTACATTGATATCTGAATTTATATCAAAACCTAGACTTTCAAACATCAAAATGTAATTTATTAATATGTATTCGTGTACAAAATGACATATAAACATCGTTTCCTATTCTATTTTGCCTGGAAACGCTTCCAACACGCTTGCGTGTCGCGTGAAAAATAGGCGTCGGTTCTATTTCTAGCATGCACGCGTTTTCCGCGCGGCTCATGCAGGCAGTGTGCAAGCTCTAACCTGTTAACATGGGAGCCGAAATAAAAACGGACACACCACGCAGCTGAGACGCCGCCACGCAGCCAGTGTGTCTCCGGCACACCTGCTCTCACTCGCTCTGGCTGCCGTTACACGCGCTTGCTAACTGGAACTGGGTGCGTTCGTGACGTTCAACTTCCGGTATAACATTTTTTACAAAATAAAATAATGCAATTTTTTTTTTATATATATATAATAAAAAATCGATTTTTGAAAATGTAATAATCGATTCATACTCGTCCATAACATACTCGTGATTAATCAATAATCGATTTTTTTCACCACCCCTACTGGTAACACTTTATTTTACAGTGTCCTTGTTACATATGTTACATTACCATAGTAATAACAGTAAATTATGCATAATTACATGTAACTAACCCTCAACCAAACCCTAACCCTATAGTAAATACATGTAGTCAATTAATATTACTCAGTACTTAAATATATTACACTGTAACAGTGACACCTTAAAATAAAGTGTAACCAAAATGCTTTAATTGAATATTTTATTTATTATGCTAAAGTAAATAAAATCAAAACGAATTTGGTGATGCATTGCATTAGTAAACAATCATCACTGATTTTTTTCTTGCGTATGAAAACCGTCAGTAATTATGCTTGCCACTGCACCAAATTGTTATAAATCAAACAAAAACTCACAAGCTTCATAATTCTCAATATCAACACATAATGAATTATTACATCTAATTAATTAATTAAATTAATAACGAATAGCTAATAATAATATTGCCCAGCTCTGTTTAAAGTTGGATATATATATAGTACATCCAATTTTAGCGATGTAAAGCAATATATGCTATACAGCAAATCTCTGCTTAATTGTTTATAATATTTTAAAATTTAACTATATTATCGGTTAGTTATCTGCTAAATGCAACCTAATGCGTGAATGTATTAAGATATTATAAAGATTAGCATCATGATATTCTGTGAAGCTGCTTTAAATAGTTGTATTTGAAACATGTTACAATGTTTCAAATACAATGTTTACATAGTTACAGTATTTCAAATAGGGCTGGGCAAAAAAATTGATTTTTCGATTAATCGTTTTTTTAAATGTGGTCGATTCAAAATTGATTCTCAACGGCCACGAATCGATTTTTTCCATATTCAGGGCTCGCGGTGCTGCGTCTTCTCACTCTGCACAAGGCAAGCGTCAAGCGCTGCAGGCGTCGATACACACTCGTGTTTAGGAGTCGGGACATGATTCACTTGCACAATCGGGCCAGCATTGCATCGTAACTAACGTTTATCATTTTCACGTCTTTTTTCAAGCAATTTTAAACTATCCTGTGCTCGCGCACTCGTGCATGTTTTTCATTGCGTGCAGCCTAAATCCGCCTCACAACAAACAGCTCGCCAGTAACAAAAGTTCTTTTTCGTGGATTATATCGCTTTAACAGTTAAAAACACGCAAAATGATGTCAAAACTCTGGTCTTGGTGAGTAACCTCGTAAAGACAGTCGGTTATGTCTTAAATAAGCATAAAACGCGTGTGATAGACAGTAACGTTATAATGAAACAGTAATGGATCCGGGCACTACTTCTTAAAGTGAACGCAGCCATATGTGTCTGTCATTAATTTTGTTGTCAAAACAAAATAATATAGCATTAATTGTAAGGAATCAGAATTAATAGCCTATGTATTTAATTCAGTCAGGACTAAAAGACTATCCAGTGTTATTTTACATTGGATTACTTTATTCAGTTTCTGTAGTATTTCTGACCTACCCAAAAACTTTTCTTTTTATGTCTCTTTATTTGTCTTTTTAGGCCTATTCTATTGTATTTATTTGTGCTACTTTTTTCAATTTAATTCAAAGATTGAAATCAAGCTTCCATGTGTTGCATAAACTCTTAACAAAAAAATTACCCCATTGTAAAAACAAACATTTAGGTGAGATCAATGTAATAAAAAATTGTCTAAAAAATGATAACTGATATTTAGACTGAGATTTGTATTACATCTATATTCATTATAGTCGAATCGAGAATCGAATCAGGAATCGAATCGAACTGTGAGCTTGTGAATCGAAATTTACATTTACATTACATTTATTCATTTAGCAGACGCTTTTATCCAAAGCGACTTACAAATGAGAACAATAGAAGCAGTTAAACTAACAGTAGGACAACAATACGTAAGTGCTATAACCCCTCTCAGTTTAATTTTAGTGAAGTTTTTTTTTTTTTTTTTATAGAATAGAAGAGAAGAGAAAGTGTTAATTCTACTGAATCAAGTGCTGCTGAAAAAGATATGTCTTCAGCAGTTTCTTGAAAGTGGCTACTGACTCAGAAGCTCTGGTTGAGTTAGGCAGATCATTCCACCAACAGGGAACAGCCATGGTAAAGGTCCGAGAAAGAGATTTTGTGCCTCTTTGAGATGGTACCACAAGACGACATTCGCTAGCAGAGCGCAGGTTTCTGGATGGCACATAAGTCTGAAGTAATGAGTTTAGGTAAGAGGGAGCAGTGCCAGTGGTTGTTCTGTAGGCAAACGTCAGTGCCTTGAATTTAATGCGAGCGGCAACAGGCAACCAGTGCAATTGTGTGAGGAGAGGAGTGACGTGTGCTCTCTTCGGCTCATTGAAGACTACTCTGGCTGCAGCATTCTGGATCAATTGTAGAGGTTTGACAGAGCAAGCTGGAAGACCAGCCAGGAGAGCATTACAATAGTCCAGTCTGGATAAAACAAGTGCTTGGACAAGGAGTTGTGTGGCATGCTCTGTAAGGAAGGGCCTGATCCTCCTAATGTTGTGCAAAGCAAATCTGCAGGACCGGGCAGTTCTAGCAATCTGGTCTGTGAATTTCAACTGATCATCAATTACAACCCCAAGGTTCTTAGCTGACCTTGATGGAGTTATGGATGACGAGCCTAGCTGAATGGAGAAGTTGTGATGAAGTGTTGGGTTGGCCGGGACCACAAGTAGCTCTGTCTTCGCAAGGTTTAGTTGAAGGTGGTGGTCCTTCATCCAGCCAGAGATGTCTGTCAGGCAGGCTGAGATACGAGCAGCTACCGTCGGATCGTTAGGCTGGAATGAGAGGTAGAGTTGCGTGTCATCAGCGTAGCAATGATAGGAAAAGCCATGTTTCTGAATCACAGATCCTAGTGATGTCATGTAGATGGAGAAGAGGAGTGGTCCAAGCACTGAGCCCTGAGGCACCCCAGTAGCTAGATGTTGGGTCTTAGACGCCACACCTCTCCACGACACCCTAAAGGACCTACCTGAGAGGTAAGACTCGAACCATTGGAGTGCAGTTCCCGAGATGCCCTTCATCTTTAGGATTGACAGGAGGATCTGGTGGTTAACTGTGTCAAAAGCAGCAGACAGATCCAGCAGGATGAGGACTGAGGATTTGGAAGCTGCTCTTGCCAGTCTCAGAGCTTCAATTACTGAGAGCAGGGCAGTCTCAGTTGAGTGTCCGCTTTTGAAACCAGACTGATTGTCGTCCAAGAGGTTGTTCTGTGTAAGAAAGGAGGAGATCTGGTTGAAAACAACTCGTTCAAGTGTTTTCGCGACAAATGGAAGAAGAGATACCGGTCTGTAACTTGTTAGATGTGCTGGATTTAGATTGGGTTTCTTAAGCAGTGGGGTTACTCGAGCCTGCTTAAAAGCTGTGGGAAAGGTACCAGTGTGAAGAGAGGTGTTTATGATGTGCGTGAGTGTGGGTACAACTGAGGAAGAAATGGCTTGAAGTAGATTAGTGGGGATAGGATCAAGCGGACAGGTAGTAGGGCGATTGGAAAGGAGGAGTTTAGAGACTTCCGCCTCTGAAAGTAGAGAGAAGGAGGGTAGAATGTGTGCGTTTGTTGGTAAAATGTGTGTGTCAGTTTGTGGATTGGTAAATTGGCCGCTGATGGTGGTTGTTTTTTCTATGAAGAATGTGGCAAAATCGTCAGCTGTTAGGGTTGATGAAGGAGGAGGAGGAGGAGGGTTAAGAAGAGAGGAGAAGGTTTTGAAAAGCATGCGAGAGTCAGAAGAATTGATAATTTTGTTGTGATAGTAAGCCATTTTAGCAGTAGAGATATTAGCAGAGAAGGAAGAGAGAAGGGATTGAAAAAGACCCAGGTCTGTCGAATCTTTCGATTTGCGCCACTTCCTCTCTGCACCCCTGAGTTTAGTACGATGTTCGCGAAGAATATCAGTTAACCAGGGGGCAGAGGGTGTGGCGCGGGCTGGCCTGGAGGAAAGGGGACAGAAGTTGTCCAAGCAGGATGTTAAAGTGGAGAAAAGAGTATCAGTTGCACAGTTAGTATCAAGTGTTGAGAGCTGATCAGGTGGAGGAAGTGTGGATGAGACCAAAGAGGATAGGTGAGAGGGTGAAAGTGAGCGTAGGTTTCGTCGAAAGGTGACCTGTGGAGGAGTGTGTGTTGTGTTCTGAGGCAGGTTGAGGTTGAGAGTGAGGAGGAAGTGATCTGAGGTGTGCAGTGGAGTGACCAGTGTATTGTCCGTAGAGCAGTAGCGCGTGTATCAGATCAGAAATCGAATCGAATTTGAACATCTGAATCGATACCCAGCCCTAATTTCAAATGTTTACAATGTTTGAATACAATGTTTTCAATGTTAACGTTTCAATGTTAACAATGTTTCAAATACATCGTAAACATTCTATTTAAAACATTGTAACATTGTGTTTGAAACATTGTGAGCCTTGTAACATTGTAACTGTAAACACTGTATTTGAAACATTGTAACATTGAATTTAAAACATGTTGCCATGTTCACAATGTTTCAAATATGTTTACAATGTTTCAAGTACACTGTAAAAATGGTAACATTGTAATTGAAACATTGTATATGAAACCATGTTTACAATGTTTACAATACAATGTTTCAAATATATTGTAAAAAATCGTAACACTGTAAACATTGTGTATTGAGAAAAGCGCTATACAAATAAACTTGGCTTGTGTTTTCTCAGGGTAAAGGTGACATGGTGACGTATTGGCTGGAAGGGAAACAGTCTTCAGCTCCCGGTAAAGATGCCATGAAAGCCTTGCCACCGCAGGAGCTTGAGCGACCCGTGAGCGTCCCAGAACTACAGAAAGAGGATTACTCCAGTATCCCAGGAGTCCTCAGCAGCTCTGACAGCACTGGCCTCCTGTGTGACGCAGAGTGAGCCTCACATACATCAACACTTCTTTTAGTTCAGCCATTTTCACACTTCTGTACTTTAGCAGCAGAAAAGGTTCTAAATAGAATCATAAAGGGTTCTATCAGGCGCTTATATATAGAACCTTTTATTTAGTTTTAATTCATTCATTTTGATTTATGTTTCATTTTAATACATTTTTTTATGAATTTAGCAGCTCGTAAACATTTTATCACTAGAAAACAACTGAAATAACATGAAAGTAAAAATATACATGAAAGTATTATGCCATTTCTCCTAATATAGAATTATTTTGGCAAAAAGAGTTTTTTAAAACTGAGTCAAGAATCCTAGAGTTCTATATAGAACCTTTGTATTTAAGAGTATATATAGAGTTAGAGGTTTGTGTCCTGTTTTATCATTAATGACTACAGTAAAATACTTCTATATATATAAATGAAATGTAGTTTAGCCGATGTTTATTATTGATTAGAAAAACGGACTTTAATAACTTGGCATTTGTCTTCTGTATTTTCTCCTCGTTTGATCAGTCAGTGTTTGTAGCATCAGAACAATTGTGAAATATCCAATAATCGTAGTGAAGTACTTGTATATTTATTAATAATAATAATAAAAAACAAATGCCAATAATGATGGTGATATCTCAGTGATGGGTGATATTTATTTTCATGTTATTTTATATTATGAAACTCAGTTTGAGGTTAGTAAGATTTTGTGTTTTTAAAGAAATTAATACTTTTATTCAGAGTAAAGGATCCATCAAAAGTGACAGTAAAGACATTTATAATCTTACAAAAGATTTCTATTTCAAATAAATGCTGTTATTTTGAACTTTCCATTCATCAAAGAATCCTGAAAAATAAAATGTACTATGGTTTCCACAAAAAATAATTGATAATAAACAAAAATGTTTATTCTTGAGCATCAAATCATCATATTAGAGTGATTTCTGAAGGATCATGTGATACTGAAGACTGGAGTAATGATGCTGAAAATTCAGCTTTGATCACAGGAATAAATTACACTTTACTATATATTCACATAGAAAACAGCTGATTTATATTGTAATATTATTACGCAATTTTTACAGTATTTTTGATCAAATACATACAGTCTTGGTGAGCAGAAGAGACTCTTTCAAATATATTAAAATCTTACTGACCTCAAACTTTTGAATGGTACTAAAACCATCCCAGTGTTGTTACGATCCCTGGTCTAGGTCAGGGTGTAACATAAACAACAAAACCAATTCCTTTAGTTAGCTTGAGTTTATTGCTATTTTCTTGCCCTCTGAGTTGTTTTCAGGGCCGCATGGTGTTGACATTCATAAAACAATATCTTGAAAATACAGAATCAAAGAATCAAACAAACAGGGGAAAAGTAGAAGCAAGATCTTCAGGGGTGAGCTAATGCCAAAACAATAAACCAAACAGAACTAACTTTCCCACGAAAACTACCTTTCCTGTGAATCAAATAAAAGAAACAAAACATACAATGAAATACCCTATCTCCTTAACTAGCACAATAACCAGGAGAAAAATAACGGCCTTTCGGCCTAGAAAGAAAACAAGGCACTCACCCCCTACGGCTTCTCAAATTAATCATAAACATACAGACACGATCACGGGCACTGGTGTGCTGGGTACAAATCACACAGTATCAAAGTAGTTACACAATACTCTGCTAACACAAGCTAAGAGCACATAAATCACACGATTGGGCTTCATTTTCACCGGCTGACAAACACACAGTACAACACCGGGGCAATCAAAGAGGCAGAGAGCACCCTCTACAGGAATTCCGGGGAATTTATAGTCCAGGCCTCTTCTCTGATCCAACCACCCATAGCGTTGCATTAGATCCAGGACCAATCCTAAAGGAGAAGGAGACAGCAGCAACAACAGCAGAAACAACATAGCTGCATTACGTCACACCGTAACACCCCCACCCTTAAAATTACAAATTATTATTTGTAACCACCAAAACAATTCTTAATCCCCAAATTAACATGGCGCACGTGACAAGGCATCAGCAAGTATATTTTCACACCCCTTCTTGTGCCGAATTTCCAAGTTAAAACCTTGTATCAACAAAGACCAGCGCATCAGTCTTTGATTCGAATTTGACATTCGAAAAAGAAAAACCAGGGGATTGTGGTCAGTATACACCAGGATAGGGACATTACAAGCATCAAGATAAATTTCGAAATGCTGAAGTGCAAGCAACAGCGCAAGAGCCTCTTTCTCGATTGTGCTGTAATGTTGCTGCGATTTCGTAAATTTCCTTGAAAAATAACATACCGGGTGATCAATTCCCACAGCATCCTCCTGAATAAGGACTGCCCCTGCTCCCACCTCACTCGCATCGACTTCCAATTTAAATGGTTGTGAAAAATTTGGAGCTGATAGAACTGGGGCACTACACAGCAACGTTTTAACCGCATCAAAAGCTGACTGACACTCTGAAGTCCACTCAAACACTCTAGATTGACTCAGTAAGTTGGTAAGGGGTGATGCAACTTCAGCAAAGTTCTTGCAAAAAGCACGGTAATACCCGGTCATTCCCAAGAAGCGGCGCAACTCTCGTTTCGTTTTAGGAGCGGGAAAATCAATAATACACTCAACTTTTGTATTAACAGGACGCACTTGCCCTTGACCCACACATTTCCCAAGGTATGTCACAACAGCTTTACCAAACTCACATTTAGCAAGATTTAAAGTAAGCGATGCATCACTTAGTCGATGAAAAACTGAATACAGATTTGTTAGATGCTGCTCCCAGTCAGATGAACAAACGACAATGTCATCCAGGTATGCCTCACAGTTTCCTAACCCAGCCAGCACTATCCTCATCAGGCGTTGGAAAGTGGCAGGTGCATTTCGCATCCCGAAAGCCATCCTCTTGTATTCTAGGAAGTGATCAGGTGTAACAAAGGCAGAGATTTCTGAAGCCCTGGCGGTCAAAGGTACCTGCCAGTAACCTTTTAACAGGTCGAGCTTAGTCACAAACTTTGCAGCGCCAACCCTATCAATGCAATCATCCATCCTTGGTAAAGGATAGGAATCGGGTTTCGTTATGGAATTTACCTTGCGGTAATCGGTGCAGAATCGAAATTTGCCATCTGATTTAGGCACCAACAGACAGGGTGAGCTCCATGAACTGGAACTTGGCACAGCAAAACCATGTTCTAACAAATATGCAGTCTCTTCTTGCATTATTTCTCTCTTGATGGGGTTTACACGATAGAAATTCTGCTTAATAGGAGAGCAATCACCCACATCAATATCATGCTCCAACACTGTAGTTTGACTTGGCACATCAGAAAAAAGAGCAGGGAACTTTTTAATGAGCGCAATAACATCACTTTGACAAGCTTCACTCAAGTAACACAGATGAGACTTTAAATCCACTAAAAGCTTGGAATTGTCCAACCGAGCACACGATACATCTCGCATTCGCAGCCCATCATCCTCAGGACAGTATACGGCTGCCATAGCAGGAGAGATGGAATCAGTGTTTTTTTGCATATTCTGAACATCATCCTTTTGAACTACATCCCTCATTACATAGGCTTTTAGCATATTAATGTGACACACTCGGGTCTTTCGTTTTCTGTCAGGCGTATTAATGACATAATCAGTGTCACTTAATTTCTGCTTGATGGTGTAGGGACCTGAGAACTTTGCCTGCAATGGCGACCCTGGAAGAGGAAGAAAGACAAGCACCAAATCATCTTCCTGAAAACTTCGAAAGACACTCTTTTTATCGAAGCGGGTCTTCATTTTAACCTGAGTGCGGCCCAACTCCGAAAGTGCCACTTCACGAGCTCGGTGTAGGCGTTCTCTGAACGAATTCACATACTCAAGTACACTAGTTTGGGGGGGTTGTCTCTGCCAGCAACTGTTCACGAAACAGTTTTAACGGGCCCCGCACAGTGTGCCCAAACACTAATTCGGCAGGACTAAAACCCAAGGATTCCTGAACGGTCTCTCGTACCGCAAACATGACCAAGGGAACACCCTCATCCCAATCTTTCCCAGTTTCAAAACAGTACGTACGCAACATACTTTTCAGGGTCTGATGAAAGCGTTCCAGTGCTCCCTGTGACTCTGGATGGTAAGCACTAGAAAGTTTATGCTTTACTGACAAACAGTCCAGAACCTGAGAAAACAGCTTGGAGGTGAAATTTGTACCTTGATCCGACTGTATCACTCTAGGAATACCAAATGTAGAGAAAAATTTGACTAGCTCTTTAGTCACATTCTTAGCCCTAATGGTACGCATAGGAATCGCCTCGGGATACCGAGTAGCAGCACACATTAGAGTCAGCAAATACTGATGTCCAGACTTAGTCTTGGGTAATGGGCCGACGCAATCAATAATAATTCTCTCAAATGGCTCCGACACAATTGGAATGGAGAGGTTAAACCTTAATGTTACCAACATTAATTCATGCCATTGACATAAATACACACTTACATGCCGCTTTAAAAAGAATTATAATCTGGATCCTTCAATTCATGGCTAACTTTAGACCTATCTCTAAACTTCCCTTTTTATCAGAAATCTTGGAAAGAGTGGTTTTGAATCAACTTCAATCATTTTTAGATGATTGTAGTATTAATGAAATATTCCAGTCTGGGTTTAAGCCCCGTCACAGTACCGAAACTCTGTTAAGAGTTTGTAACGATCTTCTTCTAGCTGTTGACTCGGGTAACTCTACTGTATTAGTGCTTTTGGATTTGACACGCTCAACCACTCGATTCTTTTATCCCGACTTGAACAGTGTGTTGGCATAGAGGGCACAGCCCATAAATGGTTCCAATCCTACTTGACAGACAGGAGTTTTTCTGTTCACCTCTGTGAATTTTATTCATCTGCTGCTCCTCTTACTTGTGGCGTCCCCCAAGGGTCCATTTTGGGACCCATGCTGTTTTCGTTGTACATGCTGCCCTTGGGGTCCATTTAAAAACTAAAAACTAAATCCCCTTCCATTGTTATGCGTATGATGTACAAATCTATTTGCCCGTCCTAAAAAATGACAAAGTTTCAATTCAGCCATTGCTTACTGAGAGATTTAGGCTGTTTACACAGAAACGATCTAAAGAGAAAACGCAAAAGTTGCGTTATCACTTTTTATTCTGCGTTTAGACGAGCGTTATGGTTGGGAAATCCGCGTGCATATGGTGACGCAAAAGTGTGTGAAATTCGATGTAGTATGCACTCCAGGCGGCTAGGTGGCAATGTGAAGCACTGCCACACAACAACACCAATATCTTAGAATATTTTGTACAACTGCTGAAAAGGCTCTGTTTTTCAGAGCTGCTAGGACAACTTGAAGGTCCGACGTATGGAAATAATCTGACATGTTGGATGCATGTGACGTAAACGCGTACGCGACGAGAGCCACCGTGAGCAGATTTGCGTTTTTACCGTTTAGACGGGAACACGACGGTGGAGCGTTTTTAAGATTTCCACTCTGGAGGGTGGTTTCACTTTTTTTTGCGTTTTTAAGCCCCCAAAACGCCGTTGCCGTGTAAACGAAAGGCACATCCGATAAAATATTTTTACGTTTTCACCCGGAATCGTTCTCGTGTAAACGGGGCCTTAAAAGTATGGTTGGATCAGAACTTTCTCTGTCTTAATGAAAATAAGACTGAGGTTGTTGTGTTTGGTCGTCCTGGGGATTTAAGCCCCTGTGTAGACGTTCTTGGTTCTTTAGGATCACGCATTTGTCCATTTACCAATAATCTCGGTGTGATATTTGACAATCCTTTTAGATTTGGAAAACAGATTAGTTCTGTTGTAAAAGCCAGTTTCTTCCAGCTGAGACTGTTGGCTAAAGTCAAGCCCTACCTGCCACGCAAGGATTTTGAAAGAGTAATCCATGCTTTTACTACATCTAGACTAGACTATTGTACTTCTTTATTTGTTGGATTGGATCAGTCATCTCTTCATGGCTTACAGTTAGTCCAGAATGCAGCAGCTCGGCTCCTAAAAAGCATGAGCACATTACCCCAGTTTCACCCTCGCTCCACTGGCTTCTGTGCATTTCAGGATTGATTTCAAGATTTTATTGCTTGTTTTCAAGATTTCGAATGGGTTGGCGCCATCTTATTTAGCACTGAGGTCGTCCAATCAGATGTTCCTCAATCTAGGTTAAAAAATAAAGGCGAGCGAGTGGGTGGTCCTAATCTCTGAAAGAGTCGACCGGTTCATATAAGAACATACAAGAATGACAATTTTAAGTCGTTGCTTAAGACCCACCTGTATTCCTTAGCTTTCATTTCCAGTTGAGTTTTGCTACTCTGACATTCTCTACTGTTTGTTTTTGTTTATTTGTGTGTATCCTGACATTGTTACGCACTTTGATTAACTGTGGTTGTTTTTAAATGTGCTATATAAATCAATTTGAACTTGAACTTAAACATTTTATATGCACATAAATGAAGGCATGGTGAAGAGAGGGATAAACAGTATCTGGGTTACAGAGAGAATATGGTCTCAGCTGTTGATCTGAATGAGAAGCTCTTCAGCGAATGACTGATGCGTGTGTTTAATTATCACAGACTGAGAGACAGACAGACAGACAGACAGGCTGGTAAGTCCGTCACACATGTCGACTGCAGCTGATGCAGATTCACAATATCATCATAAAGCATCTTCATCTGTAATGAATACACTACAGTTTGAAGTTTGAAGCCTCTAAATGAAAGAATGAAACTCTTGAAGAATCTGGAAGCATTTAAAAATATATATTTCAACTAGATTTGTATTCTATTTCATACTTTTAAACATTCTAAATAGCAACAAATGACATTTTAAAATATATTTAAATAGTTACTGTATTTAAAATTGTAATAATAATATTTCACTGTTTTTACTGTATTTTTTATCAAACAAATGCAGCGTTGGTGTGGTGAGCAGAAGAGAGAGACTAATCATTGCTGATGATAAGTGCAATTAATAAACAAAATGACTGTCCATATTGTGTGTGAAACGACATGAGTTATTTTCTTTTTGTGTAGATCAGTTGTATAGCATCATAAACACACACATCTCAGTTCTACACGTGCAGTTTCTCGCTGCAGACGTGACACACAACACACACACACACACACACACACTGATTATAAGCGGGCTGAGAGGAATAATCAGGCCGTCTGAAGGGTCTCGCTAATGAAATGCGTGAGCACCGCACGAGCACAAAAGAGCCATTCACTCAATCATTTCATTAACATCACAGAGAGCGAACACAAGAAACAGACACATGATGAAAGCCTCGGAGATCCACAAACCTGCATCATAAACTACACGAGCGTGAGTGAGGATGACCTTCATAATATAACAGAGATCTGGCTTACCTCAAACACACTGTTCTCTTGTTCTCTAGAAAACCTTCTACTGGAGCTTTAAAGAAGCCTGAAACCAAAACGAAACATTAATGAAACACCAAGAACGTCATCAAGAAATACAACTCGTATTGAAATGACAAAAAAAACAAAACAAAACAAAGCTGAACCAAAGTTGCTGTGATGTATCCAAAGTTAGCCTAAATACCAAACATTTTAATTTGAAATGACGTTAACTGAAATAAAATGTATAAAAACCTTATTTTTTCCAGCCAGTTGTCAAAGTAACATCTCATTTCCATTTTATTTAACTTTATATACTAAAATAAGTAAAGCTGAAACAGATTCTCCTCAGGCGGACCGTCAAAATAACCGTTGAAATTTAAATGCCTGAGATTCGCGCCTCAGGAGCGTGACGTATACACTCGGACGTTGGTTTAAAAAGAAAATGACAAAACACAATAAAATAATTAAGTTTAACTTAAAACCATATTAATAAATCTACAATAGTGTCTCATTTTTATACTAAAATAACACTGTAACCAATGAGAAAGCTTTAGAGTGCACACAACCACACTTCCAACATTAACTAATGATGACCTTTTGACTAGTGATTTTCTTTGAATTACCCATTAGACTTGTTTAATTTTTGTCTTATATATTTTCTTTTGAACACACAGAACCAAAAAATAACAGGCATGCTGTAATATTCCACGTTATTTCCTCAGATCTCCACACAAGCATATCTAGTGCACTACACCACCTACTGGCCTGATAGTATAGCATGTTGTAGGAAATATATATTTCTCAAACAAAAAAATAATTTCAGAAAAATAACCTTTCTTTTTAGATGTATAAAGAAAGGTTATTTTTCCTGAATTTTTTTTTGTTTGAGAAATATTTATTTCAAAATGTAAGGGATTTCCCCCAAAAAATGTGAAATAAAAATTGTTAAACATATTAACAAAAAACAAAGAAAAAAAGTCTTTAAAAGATTTCCCAGTGGAAAAACATTTTTTATTAAATAACATATATTTTTTTAGATCTGACCAAACTATACAGAGTCAGTTCTAAAGAAAAATAATCATTACATACAAAAATTAAGTAAATGAAACAAATGAAAAAATAGATAAATAAATCACACATTATATACAAGATATTCTCAAAAAATCTCCAGATCTCTGCTGGTTTCATGAGGTTTTCAGATGAGTCTGTAACGACTGAAGTCCATCAGACGAACTGTCAATCATCTTTCATGTCTGCTGTTGTTTGATCTGTTGTCTCTTCTCCAGTTCCCATTGAGCAGCGATTCGTGTGCCGTAGATCACGAAGCCCCAGGACAGCAGAACCACTGCCAGAAGAACCTAAACACACACACACACACACACACACACACACACACACCATCAGATATCTTCACTGAACATTACAATCAACTGTCTTCATCTTCTAGTTCTGCAGCTTAGTATCAAGTATTAATAAGTAAGCTAGTATTAAAGAAGAATTATAAGATTATATCTATGGTCTTGTTATTTTTTATTTAAAAACCATTATCGTTTTCGTTCATTGGAATAAAGCTGAAATAATTGATCAAATATATAAATAATATAAGACAAAAATATTAATAAAACTATAATAGAAACAGAACACTGTATCTTATTTGCCATGGTAGTAAAGTAACTTTATAACGATAACTACCATTCTTAATTTACTATATAGCCTAACTGTTACTATCTTTATCATCAATAATTTATTGAAATACCCAAATCGTCTGTAAGTTTATGTCATGAGCAGCTGTATTTTCTGATACTCACGATCGAGAATATTCTGTCCAAACAGCGTCGACTGACGAGCATGGTTTTACTTTAATCTTTACATTTAGAAACTCAAAGCTACTTGTTGTTAGCGCAGTTAGCATGTTAGCATGAGATCACGACCGGAAGTACCCTTCATTCCACTACCGGTTCACCCAGGGCATTTTCCTTTTTCTTAGTAGTTTTCAAACTGTGTTCAAACTGCAAAAGAAATTACGTAAAATATTGATTTACTTGATTGTTTTAATATCATAATTTAGACTTTTTATGTCATAGTTTCGATTTTTCATTCCATAATTTTGACTTAAGGTATAATTATGATTTTCATATCATAATTATGACTAAGTATGTCATAATTTCGACTTTTTATCTCACAAATGTGACTTATTTTATCATTATTTCGACTTTTGAGCCAAAATTATGATGTTTTTTTTTCTTATGTGACGAATTTCTGCATTTACTATTCAAGAACCTTATTTAGGAATTTATTTATTTATAGTTTATACATTTGTTTCAAAGATAGATAGATAGATAGATAGATAGATAGATAGATAGATAGATAGATAGATAGATAGATAGATAGATAGATAGATAGATAGATAGATAGATAGAAAGATAGATAGATGATAGACAGATAGATAGATAGATAGATAGATAGATAGATAGATAGATAGATAGATAGATAGATAGATAGATAGATAGATAGATAGATAGATAGATAGATAGATGGATAGATAGAAATCGCTTGCAGTCACGTGATCGCGCTGCAGGTGTAGTACCGCTCTAGGATTTACAAAAGCATGTATTTTTGTCTTATGTTACGAATGTCTGCATTTACTATTTATATATTTTTCAAAGAAAGAAAAAAAAGAAAGAACTCGCTTTCAGTCACGTGATCGCGCTGCAGATGCAGTACCGCTCCGGTCCGTTGGGGGCGCGCGTGCGCGTGACGCCTGCCGGATGAGGCTCTGCTGTGTGTTCTGTTTCTCAACAGCAGTGCGAAACTCCTTCACTTCCATCGGTTTTTAATGTACATTATCTTTCTTATTTTGTGTGTTTATCATTTCGGATATCACGCTGAAGTGATATAGTTGTTCTTATGGGCGCGCGCGCATGTGGTTTGGATTATTTACATAGTTTTTTTAAGGCTTTGTAATGAGGAGGTGATGATCAGGTGAGAGTCTGTTTCATAAAACTATCTGTTGTTTTATTTTCAATCAGATTTCTCTTATGTATCCGTCTATTATCGATAAAGGTGTTTAATAATCGTTGCTTTGAAGGCAAGAGAGAGATATCTAGTGATCCTCGATAAATACCGATAGCAATGTAACTGGGTTTTTTTTTTAACATGTCACATTTTTGACGTAATTTTGAACATAATATCAGTGTTTGCTGTGTTCGATGACGTCACTGTTTTCAGGGACACAACAATCTCTTCGTTTATTCAATTTGAATGATCTTAATATTGAATTATTATTATTAATGTCTTCATGTAAATTAGTTATGTACACTAAATGTCGCATTAACCCTTAACATAACAAGTACTGTGAATCTACTATGTTACTGTGATGATATTAGATGGTCTTTTGATGTAATGTGTAGTACTAAATGGTTTCAAGATTCATATACCTTTGTATTTACATGGTATTTCAAAGTACTTTAAATATACCATGCTATTGCCAAACTTGCTGCTAGTAGTCAGTGTTATGTTAGGGAAGCAATTAAGTAATAATTACAGAAACATTCCTTACGTCTTTGCTGTACATGGAGTTTGTTGTAATTTGTTACTGTATAGTTGAAGACATGTCATATTACATGCCATATCACATATATCAATGTAGTATACATGTCATATATATATATATATATATATATATATATATATATATATAAAATAGGGGTGTGATGGTACACAGAAGTCACGGTTCGGTATGTACCTCAGTTTTGGGGTCACGGTTCGATACAAGTTTGGTATAGCAGGAAAAAGCAACAAATCCCCCAATGCTAGGTTTCTTTACTTTTATTTTATGTATTTTGAACAGACACCAGTGCAAATTACAGTTTGTTCCGCCGAGTGGCATTTAGTCCTCCTGAGTAAAGTACAGCTTTAATGTATAAAGCATTAAACAGAATACACTCTTGCATAGGTCTTTTCTTTTTCTTTTTTTTGCAGGGCTGATAAAAAAAACAACTATCATTCAAAACTGTAAATTTGTGTACACTCACAAACAATAAAACTAAACATTGTGCTTTTGTAAAATAATGAAAACAAACTTTCCGCCGTCCTGGTTTCCTTTCCGTGAAGTTTGTGGAGCACGTCACAATAATTACACGAAACTCAGCGTATAGGCTCCTAGCAAGCTCTAGCGTGCCATCTGAACTCTTGTTTTGGGTTGGTGCCGTGCGTAGAGCGTTTCTTCTGCTCTTTTTCCTGTCGTGGCGGTTAGCAAACAGCATTGCATTACCTTGCCCGCCCCCTTCTGGTTTGGAGTGTGTATCGCTGGTGACTGACTATATTTGTCGTCTGACTGTGTGCACCGAACCGTGATGCAGGGCTGTGCAATTAATCGTAATTAATTTTTCCATTTTGATTTTGGCTTCTAACGATTATAAAAACAAGATAATCGATGTAAAATGATCATGGCAATTAATATTTTGGCGTTCTTCTTCATTTATATATTTCTTTAACCAGATCAAAAAATCACATTTTTTAGGTGGGAACTGAATGTCACGTAAATGTTGTTGTCTCGTGTAATAAATTGCTTGTAATGTGCCTCATTGTAAGTTGCATTGGATACAATGTACTATAGGGAACTAGCTAAGCATTGTACACTGAGCCGATGTTTTTATGTGTGCCGTAGATGATGGCGCCCACTAAGATGAAGTTGCGTGTGAGGAAGAAAGACAGCGTTGGCAAATCTTCTCAGCGTTTATTGGCTAACGCGTCACCAGACTCCAAATGCCCCATCTGCCTCGACGGCTTCAATAACGTGGCGTCGCTGGACCGCTGCCTGCACCAGTTCTGCTTCCGCTGCATCCACGAGTGGTCCAAAAACAAAGCGGAGTGTCCGCTGTGCAAGCAGCCGTTCCACTCCATATACCACTCGGTCAAAGGGGAAAAAGATTTTAAGGAGTTTGTGGTGCCGCCGGTGGAGAATGGAGTGGCGGCGAACGCCACCGCTAGCAACGCCCCCCAGCGCGTGCTACGCCCCCGAGCCCTTCGAGGCAGAGAGAGGCGGAGCCACAGAGCGCCCGTCCCTTCGTCTTCACCACCAATTGAGGACGTCATGTTCGGCGGTCTCACGGACGCGGCGGCGCTAACGGATAACCAAGATGTGCAGCAAATGGTGCTACGACTGACGGCGCGCAGGCAAGGGCGGGGCGAGGGGCGGAGCCTGCGACGCTTACGGGACCAGGATGTTGTCTCGTTCCGGCGTGCGCTTTACAGGACTGGCGTACGTGTGCGTAACACGAGAGACGTTGGTCGGCAGAGGGATATTTCAGCGTCGTTCTTACGACAAAACCCTGGATGTTTGCGCCGACTTTTGCCTTGGCTGCAACGCGAGCTCACGGTGTTGTACGGTTCGCACGGATCGCTGGTGAACATCGTGCAGAACATCATCATCTCGCGCATTATGAACTATAATATGGAGGACTCGGCCATTCGGGACGAGCTCCGCCCCTTCCTGTTAGCGCGCACTGACCACTTCCTGCACGAGCTGGTGAGTTTCGCTCGCTCCACCCTCAACATGGAGACGTATGACCAGCAGGCCATTTACGACTGTCCCGCTCCCAGCTACGAGGAGGGCAGCAGCTCGGACCTTTCCGTTATCGCCATCTCTGAGGTGAGACTTCTCTGGGAAACGTTACAATTAGTTACGACTAACACACCTTTCACACATGATCATTGGTGCCCTGTGGACCATCAGTGGCCCTGTTAGACGCATCTTTTTTGGCAACACTTGATCCATTAATACTAACACTCTCTTTTCTCCTCTCTTCTTCTCTATATCTATTTTTTTTAAATACAGGTAACACTTTATTTTACGGTGTCCTTGTTACATATGTTACATGTACTTACCATAGTAATAACAGTAAATTATGCATAATTACATGCAACTAACCCTCAACCAAATCCTAATCCTACCCTAACCCTATAGTAAATACATGTAGTTTCTTAATATTACTCAGTACTTAAATATATAATTACACTGTAACAGTGACACCTTAAAATAAAGTGTAACCAAATTACATATACTGCGTTACACCAAACTGGGAAGGGTCTCAGCATTTACATATTGTTGTCCTGACCTATTGTTAGTTTAACTGCTTCTATTGCTCTCCTCATTTGTAAGTCGCTTTGGATAAAAGTATCTGCTAATGATTAAATGTAATGTAAATGTTAAAGCGTTAGAACACTCATTTCAAGTCAAGTCACCTTCATTTATACAGCGCTTTTAACAATCCAGATTGCTTTAAGCAGCTTTACAGTGATAATAGGAAATGAATGCAACAAAGATTGTTTTGGCTGTATAGCAACTCTAGAAGGAAGTAATTGTCCAGCTTAAGTAAGTTTTTGATTGATTCGTTTCCGGCGTAAATATCATTAGTTATTAACTTAGAGGATGCTTACGCGACTCCGTGTTCAGCTGAAAACAGAAAACTTTTAATGCGTTCTGGCCGTTCATTTACACGTCAACGTCAAATATATTATTGCTGTGCTGCATGTATAGAAATAAAGATTCTGCACATTGTTTGTCGTCAAAATAAACACGAACATGCAGTAATTTCACCATAAATGCATAATTAAAGTTGTTGGTTTCAACCAAAATGGGGGGGGAAATCAACAATTTGCAGACTTATAAAACTTAAATTAAAAACACAAAGTTCTTTTTCCTATTTTTGAACTGTCACCATTGGCATATAATGCAACCAGTATTGCTAAAGTAAACAGATTTTACTAATAACCTCTCTGGAAAGATGTTAGCATCCTTATGTTATTTTTATACAAAATAATTTTTCCTCATCCTGCAATTTGGCTCCAAATCTTAGCTGAAAATTCGCATTTTGTCCCCCTCTACAAAGCTTTCTTCCTAATTTCAGTAAACTTCCAAGGGGTCCTAGTCTTGGAACTAATTAATGTTTAAGGAACAAGAATGTGCAAAACATTTATGTACTTGTAATGTGCTCTATAGATCAGTTTTTGTTCAAGGAACTTGGACAATTCTGAGCGGAAATATTGAGGTTTCCGTAAACGTTCATTTAACCCTAAATTTGTTGTGTGCCATCACACAAAGACAGCCGCCTTAAATAAAAATAAAAAACTAGTAGTTTTCCAATACCAATAAATAGAGGTAAAAAATTAAACCTCTGTTGGACCACTAGAGATGGATCGACCCTAAATGCAGTGACCGAGGGGTGTCAAGCTCCAGATATGACCAAATATCCCCAACCATAAGTTTATTTTCTTTCACTGGTAGAGTATGTGTTTGTATAACCATAAGTTAGATTCCAAGGGAAGGGAATACACAAACTAATATAATGTATGCTTTAATTGCGCTATAATTCACTTTGGAAAAGGTCATTCACCAAATTCATAAATGTCAATGATATTGAGAATGTCTATATATCTCTATATAGTAAGTCATATGATAGCTGTGTGTAAGGAGCAGAGCATAATTTAAGTTGTTATACTCTTGAAATCATCCTCTATGAGGTGTTTTGGCACTGTTTCTGTTTATTGTAAGCAGATAATGTCAGAGAACAGCAGAAGGGCATTATTGTGGTTTTGGTTCTGTTCATGCAAGTTTTTGAGGTTCAGTCTTAATGGTTGCATTGTTTTTTTTCTCAGGATGATGATGATAATGACAGTGAGGACAATGTGACAGAGAATCCCTCTGCTGTCCAGGAACACCGTGCATCCGTTGCCAATGCAAGTGGAACGGAAAGTTTGCTGAGTCAGTCAGCGTGGGATGATGAGACGCCTGGTCCCTCCTATTCAACCCTCTTTCCATCTTCTAGCCAATCACAGGATGAGGGGGCGGAGCCAAGCTCAAGCACAGCCCCGCCTTTCAGCGGCCCTGACATGACTGGCCCTGCGGCAAGTAGCAGCGTGTCAGCAGGACGGGGTGAAGATAACGAAGAGGAAGAGTGCCTGATTGTGGGATACGTGAAGCCGATGGCCGAACGGACCCCAGAGCTTGTTCAGCTCTCCTCGGATTCGTCTGAAGAGGAGCAGGAGGCAGCTGATACGGAGACGACAACCACAGTAACGAAATCAGAGACTTCCCAAATGGAGCTCCCTTCGCAGTCCCATATGAACCTGCGTATTCCCAGTTTATCCCCAGGCCTCGCTCCCTCATGCAGTCCCCAGCGGACACACTCGGACTTACTCAGCAGAGAAAGAGAGACCGATTACTTGTCCTGCCGCGCTCACCCATCCAACGATGGTTCAGATTTACGGCAGAATCGAGATGACACTGAGCTCAAAGCGCATGGGAGACGCAAAGACTCACATCGCCGCTCAGTCAGCAAAGAAAAAGCCAAGAGTTTAGACCAATCATGGCATGACAAGACCCCAGATTGCTTGCCAACCCAAACACGTTCGCCTCCAAGTTGGTCCGGTCAGAGTCCAACTGTTTCTATTTGGAGCAGCAGCCCTGTCTCTGGGTCAAACGCTAGCGACTGCTCGACCTCTCTAAACAACACGAGCCTAGAGCATTCGTGCCACGTGCGAGACAAACTCTCACAGTCTCCTTCCTACTCCAGGAAGAGGAGAATCAGGGAAATGAAGAGCAGGTCTCCCGACTTGGACTCGTTTCTTAATTTCCACCATCCCAGAGAGTCACAGCGCTGTCGTAAACGCCGCAAGCGAGCGATCAGTAGCAGCAGCGCCGACTCGCAATCCGAAAGGTCCTGCCTGGACAAACCAAGTGGGAAACGCAAGTACAAAACCCGGCACTTGGAGCGAGCGGCCCAGCGGCTGCATGAGGAGGGAACTGCAACCAAGGAAAAGCGGCGGCGGCGCAGTAGGGAACGATCTCCCAGTGTGGAGATCATCTACGAGCGAAGGGCGCCCGAACCGCATTGGCACCAGCGGAAGAAGAGGAGGCACCGAAAGCGGAAGAGGGAACTCCGTTCACCCACTGTAATCACGATTGACAGCGACAGTGACCGTACCATCGACTGTCTGGACCGTGTCATGGATATTATAGACCAAACCGCTGCAGATGTTGAGCCGAGGGACGGGACTCGTGGGCAAGATATGATCCAGAACTTGAGTTGTACCTTAGCCTCCTCAAATCCTCAATCCGAGTCCTCGAGTCCCGTAGTCCGCACTGACCCAACCACTGAACGCACACTAAACCTGGACGACTATGTGGTGGACGTAGTCGACCGCAGTAGTTCCGACTGCTCCCGAAATGTGGATGACAGTAGCCCCGAAGAGTTTGTGCCCAACCCCTTCCCAATGGGTTCGATGTCACCAGCCCCACCTTCGGACACAAGACTGCTTGAAACTATACTACAAGATCTTGAGGAATTCCTACCAGAGGCGACGCCGAGTCCTTACGCAAGTTCTCACGTCCAACAGGAGCGAGCTTCTATCCCTCGAAAAGACCAATCAGACACAAGAGGAGTTGCAAAAAACTTGGAGAAAAATAACACGGACGGAGACGGGCCGCAAGAGCCGGTGACCAACATTGCTAGCTAGAACTAAAACAGACGTACATCAAGACTTTTTCTTACTTGCATAATGCTTATCTGAATCACTGAGCCAGTCTAGAAGTTTTTATAATCTCATTTAAAGATTTCTGCTGGGAACAACAGATGCTTAAGAAACATTCAGACGTTTTTGTCATTTCCAATGTCATTATTATTGTTCATGTTGTTTATAGTTGCAGTGATTGATCCTCTTCTTTGAATCTGGTGCTTGCTTACTGTGCCACAACCCAACAACAGTCATGTCTGGATGGTAACCCTTGTTCCCCTAACCTCTATCTAACCCTTTGTAGCAGCAAATACATTAGGGTTACTATCTAGACTAGTGGTTCTCCACTTGTTTGGTTCAGGTCCCAGATTTAGTTTCAGAAGACACGTGGCCTTTGACCAACTGAGCAAAATATATTGGAAGAATTAGTAGCAATCCTAACTGGACTTGATGATATGGTTAGTTGCATGTTCTGCTTTTTAACAGACCAGACATCTGTTATTGGGACCAGACTCACTGGTTGAGAACCACTGTTGATCATTCGTTATTCAGTCCCACTGAACTTTGAGAATTGTGTCTTTTTTAAACTCAGGGAACAGGTGACGTGCGCCTCCATGCCTTCGTTACACAGTATATACTATGTGCTTGTGTATGTGGGACTATGGTGACACCCTGGAGATATAATTCACTGATCATGTCTACTGAACACACAACAAGCCTTCTTTACAACAGCTGTCCATCATGTCAGCCAACAATCAATAAATGCATTTAATAGATGTACAATCCAGCGTCTCAATCGGTTTGTCTTTCTTTTTGAATTGCAGCATTAGTTCATCAATTTTGTGACGTGCTCTGTCGGCCGAAGTGGCATAAAAACACATCTAAAACGGGAAGGAACTTTAAGATTGAATGTACAATTAGATGTGACAAGAAATCTGAGGTATATTTTTACAGACTGCTGAAAGCTACAGAACAGAGAAACAAATGGACCCCAGCAATTGACAGAAACAACTGGACTCTGGGCAGAGAAAGGTGGATTTGCAGTTATCATTTTGTTGTCAATATGCTGAATTTTGGGGTAAAAGCATAGCCTATATTGTATTGACAACTCATCAATTAAATATTTGTCATCCTATAATCTGCATAAATTGACGTTTTTAAATAAACACTGACAAAAACAACTACACGTTTTAGTGCTGGACGATATGATGATATAACACTGATATAAGTGATCACCTGGTTTTAGACATGTTTTAAAGCGTTCACAGGCAAATTTGCTTTATTTCCTTGGTGTCAAAATCAGTCACATACTGTATAAATGTCAGGAAACACGTTGCATATCAATATCCAATATCATGTCAATATATCTGGTAAGTGGGAACACTATAGTTTTAAACTGATAATCGTTAAACCATAAATCCAGTCACGCACAGGGAGTATGTTCCCGCGGGAAAATGACGTCAAGGTATGAGGTATTTATTAGCATCTTTTTTTATTATAAAGGCTAGTTAGCATAGGCTTTTGGATTATCGCTAAAAACAAGCTATATGTGATCAACAAAAGTGTATGTGGTTATATTAGCCCCACCCCTTGCGATTTTAGGACTCTGTAACCTGTGATTAAAAAGTAAAATGGTTGTAGCCTACACATAATTCTGTGCTTTTTATATCATTATTCAATTTAACTACGTTTACCTTTAGGACATGTAGGCCTAGGCATATAATGTAGGAACCATATCTTCACACAGTGGAATTAAATCTCCACACTTGTATAATTATTACCTCAATATTATTATTTATTATCAATGTTTTCCAAAGTATCACGAGCTTTAGAGGTGAAATTATTTTTGGGAGTTCCCCTTTAAGGATTCTGTGGATTTATTCGGAACAGGGACACTTTTGATTTCATTTTTGGTGAAATTCTCAATTGTTGTTGTGTTCTTTGCAGCACTTGCTAACTGACACGGTGAGGAGTGTTGGCCGTGTCTTAAATCCTCGTGAGCTGACTAACAAGACAGCAGTTTTGGGCATCGTAGGCGTTTTGAACACGCCTTTATAGACAGCTCACTAGATGTTGAGACAGCTGAGGTAACATATATTTCGCTTCCTTGTTTGTAGTTTCGCTTTTGTTTCTGGATCAGATGTCGTGAGCTCAGGCTCAGTCAGGACTTATAATCATAAGACAGTCTTCATCATAATCAGTCCTGTCCCGAACAGCCGCAAACATGTACGAGCTGGAAAAGGAGAATTTGCGGCGCTTGAGCGATTATATCGCGAAGATTTTACGACCGTCACTTATCAAAACCTTCATGACGACGCACTTTGATAAAGGTGAGTTAATGAACGAATAGCAGCAGGTAATCGGTTCCATAAAACCTGCAGAAACTTGTCATCTTAGTCAAAATATCCCTCAGTTGATATTTGATTAGAGTCCTATTGGATATTGTATATCAGAAATATATTTCTAGTGTGCTTATTAATGTGTAGTAAATAATCAGAGAGTGGCTGCAGGACTATTGACACCCTGAAATACCTTTATGCCTATATATGATTGTTTTAACTTATTGGTGGTGATAAAAGAACTCCAAAATATTATAAATTAAAATGTAAATATATATCTATATATTTTTTTCGTTTATTTATTTAGATTTATTTTATTATTCATTTATTTATTAACACTATTTTCACAGACAACATAGCACTGCCTTGCAGACCCCAGTTTGAATAAAAAAGAAAAATTAATGTAATGAATGTTCCAGATATATCTTTTTAAAATAATTTTTATTACTCTATTTAGTAGTCTAATTTTTATTTTTTAGTAATGTAGGAATCATACAGAAAAAAATACTATAAATATTGTACACTCAACAGTGTTGTTTTATTTTTATTATAGTTGTATTGATATTTTAAGGTAGTTTTTATTTTTAGATTGTAAGTTTTCATGTTAATTAATTTCATTTTCAGTACTTTTATTAATTTTTTTTTCTTTTTCTAAATATTTCTGTTTATTTATTTTTTCAGTTAATAATTTTAGTGCTTTAATTTAGTGTATATAGTTTATTTCCAAGACAACATTTCTAATTTTAACATTCATCTAGCTTAACTAATATATATAATTTATTTTATTTCAGCTTTATTTCACTAAACAAACGTAATACATTTTTATAGTAGTTTTAGTTAACGATAATAACCCTGATTCACGCTATATGGTAGTGAGTGGGACTTTTTTCTTAACGGATTGTAAGATTTTAGTTTAATTTAAAATGACTGGGAATTCTATTCTGTGTAATTCTATTTTATTCTATTCTGCACAGAGATGGTGGAAAGGATTCTCTCAGCCGAGGAGACGTCTGTGACCACCGCTGCCCAGATGTTGCTGGACCAGATGTGTTATCTAGAGGAAGAGGGCTGGTTTCAGGCCTTTCTGGACACCCTGTTCGCCTCAGGTGAGATCAGGAATTACAGGAGCAGCTGATAGATGCTATTATTTACACTAAGTGAAAGTGGCACTATTTTAATTTGCGCTTTGTGAAAATAGTTATTTTTATACTTAGTGCAAATAGTGGCAGATACACTTTGCACCTCATTGTATTGTAGAACATTATAAAACAGTATGCAATAACAACATATTCAGTGTGTATGATTATATTTATTCAAATGCTTTAATGGGACATTGACATTACCTCCCCTAAACCTACCTGTTAAACAGTTTATTCCCACTATTAAATACCAGTTAGGCACCTTATTTCCACTTTTTGACTATTTTTTTTATTTGTTTTTAAAAATAAACGCTAACTCCGAGCTGATTTGCGATGAATGACGGATTCGATCTAGGGTCGTACACGTCAAAGTCTAACTCTCCTCACCACTGTTATCAGACAGGTTTCTTTTGTAATTTCGCCTGGCTCAATCAGTCAATGGACGGGTGGGGTTAGTGTAAATAGGGTGGTGATGGTGTCTGTGAGACACCAATGTGTCCCTGAGCAAGACACTTAACCCCTAGTTGCTCCAGAGGCGTGCGACCTCTGACAAATATAGCAATTGTAAGTCGCTTTGGATAAAAGCGTCAGCTAAATGAATAAATGTAAATGTAAATAGCCCATGCCAACCAGGTGGGCGATTTGCATCTGGTGTAAATAGATGTTCCGTTTAAAGTCCCCCTGTAGTCAATAATTTGATCCCTTAAAACTCATTTTTGATCACATAAAAAAAAAGAAAAAAAAGAAATTCCTTGTAAAAAATTATTCATGCTTTAAAATATCTTGTATGTAACTCGACACCCTTGCCTCATTTAGTATGCGCGGTTCTATGAATATGCAAATGAGCCCCGCCTCCACTCACTCACTCAGCTCAGAGATCCACTGGTTGACGATCACACGTTGATCTGATTGGTTACAAGGTCGTTTGTGACGTCAGAAACACCAGCGATTTCAAACCGTGTTTTTGAGACTGTCTTTGGTTCACTGCAGTTTTAAGAAGAAAATACTCAGCAATGCTGTCGACTTATGAATTTACACATGGTGTGCCTTAAAGCGTATTAAAAACACCATTCTCACCACAGGGGGACTTTAAAATCAGTGAAAAGTTTCCATCGAGGAAAAGGTTCTTTAGAGTTTCAAAATGTTCTCCACACTAAGAAAAAATTGTTGTTTTTAAGAACTGACCATTGAAAGGTTCTTTGAGGAACCAAAAAAGGTTCTTCTATGGCATCGCTGTTAAATCGCTGTGTGTGATGCTGTAGAATATACCGGTCTGTACAAGGCCATTAAGGAGTGGGACTTCGGCCAGTTAGAGGAACTGAATGAGTACCGGAAGCTTCTGGAGAGAATCGAACCATCGATCACCAAGCTCATAAAGCCCAGCGAGCTGCTCACGCACATGAACGACTGTCTCAAGCCCAGAGAGTGTGAAGAGATCAAAGCGGTGAGTTTGCCTCTGTGGTTGAGGTGGTGTGAAGTACACTATATACACTAACAGCCAAACGTTTTAGATCGGTAAGATTTTGAATGTTTTTAAAAGAAGTCTCTTCTGCTCACCAAGGCTGCATTTATTTGATTAAAAAAAAAACTGTAATATTGTGAAATATTATTAAATTTAAATTAACTGTTTTCTATTTGAATATAAAAGTAAAGTGTAATTTATTCCTGCGATCAAAGCTGAATTTTCAGCATCATTACAGTCTTCAGTGTCACATGATCCTTCAGAAATCACTCTAATATGATGATCTGATGCTCAAAAATAAAATTGTCTACTTTGGCTCTCAACGAAGGCAGTCGCATTTTCTTCCCCTCCTCTCCCTTACCTCCCCTGCTTTGCTCCTCTTGTCTCGTTTAGTCTACTGTCTTGTACTTTGAGAGACTCTCTCCGCACTGCTCTCCAAACTAAGAAATTATGGATTTGATCAACTGGTCTCTCAACGCAATTGACACCATCTTCTTGACGAGAAGCTTGGGTTTGGGGGAACCTGACTGCAGTAATGATGCAGTAATGATGCTGAAAATTCAGCTTTGATCACAGGAATAAATAACATTTTAAAATATATTAAAATAGAAAACAGTTCTTTTAAGTTGTCAAAATATTTAACAACGTTACTGGATTTTTATTTTTTTATTTTTTTATCAATTAAATGCAGCCTTGGTGAGCAGAAAACAATAAAAATACTTGCCAATCCAAAACGTTTGACTGGTAGTGTATGAATGTTCCTCTCATTCTGTGTTTGTGTGTGTGTGTGTGTTACAGGTGGAAATCCAGAAAGGTCGTATCGCTGCCAGTGAGAGACTCGTGGACACTCTCCTGCGCTCGGACAAACCGAACTGGTTTAAGGTGCTGAAGATGGCGCTGGACGCCTGCAGCTGCGATCAGGCACTGGAGCTGCTGGAGTCCAGTAATACTGACATTTTCAGACACTCGTTTTACCTTTCTTTCATTTGTTCATTCATTTATCATCTATCTACACTATATTGCCAAAAGTTTTGGGACGCCTGCCTTTACATGCACATGAACGTTAATGACATCCCATTCTTAATCTTAATCTAAAGTAGGGTTTAATATGAAGTTGGCAGCTATAACAGCTTCAACTCTTCTGGGAAGGCTTTCCCCAAGGTTTAGGAGTGTGTTTATGGGAATTTTTGACCATTCTTCGAAAGCGCATCTGTGAGGTCGGGCACTGATGCTAGACGAGAAGGCCTGGCTCGCAGTCTCCGCTTAATTCATCCCAAAGGTGTTTTATCGGGTTGAGGTCAGGACTCTGTGCAGGCCAGTCAAGTTCCTCCACACCAAACTTGCTCCTCCGTGTCGTTACGGACCTTGCTTTGTGCATTGGTGCGCAGTCATGTTGGAACAGGAACATCTCTGTTCCCACAAAGTTGAGAGCATGAAAGTGTCCAAAATGTCTTGGTATGCTGAAGCATTAAGAGTTCCTTTCACTGGAACTAAGAGGCCAAGCCCAACCCCTGAAAAACAACCCCGCACCATAATCCGCCCTCCACCAAACAACCCCACACCATAATCCCCCCTCCACCAAACAACCTCACACCATAATCCCCCCTCCACCAAACAACCCCGCACCATAATCCGCCCTCCACCAAACAACCCCACACCATAATCCCCCCTCCACCAAACAACCCCGCACCATAATCCCCCCTCCACCAAACAACCCCACACCATAATCCCCCCTCCACCAAACAACCCCGCACCATAATCCCCCCTCCACCAAACAACCCCGCACCATAATCCCCCCTCCACCAAACAAACCCGCACCATAATCCCCCCTCCACCAAACAACCCCACACCATAATCCCCCCTCCACCAAACAACCCCGCACCATAATCCCCCCTCCACCAAACAACCCCACACCATAATCCCCCCTCCACCAAACAACCCCGCACCATAATCCCCCCTCCACCAAACAACCCCGCACCATAATCCCCCCTCCACCAAACAACCCCACACCATAATCCCCCCTCCACCAAACAACCCCGCACCATAATCCCCCCTCCACCAAACAACCCCGCACCATAATCCGCCCTCCACCAAACAACCCCACACCATAATCCCCCCTCCACCAAACAACCCCGCACCATAATCCCCCTTCCACCTAAAAACCCCACACCATAATCCCCCCTCCACCTAACAACCCCACACCATAATCCCCCCTCCACCAAACAACCCCGCACCATAATCCCCCCTCCACCCAACAACCCCGCACCATAATCCCCCCTCCACCTAACAACCCCACACCATAATCCCCCCTCCACCTAACAACCCCACACCATAATCCCCCCTCCACCAAACAACCCCGCACCATAATCCCCCCTCCACCAAACAACCCCGCACCATAATCCCCCCTCCACCAAACAACCCCGCACCATAATCCCCCCCTCCACCAAACAACCCCGCACCATAATCCCCCCTCCACCAAACAACCCCGCACCATAATCCCCCCTCCACCAAACAACCCCGCACCATAATCCCCCCTCCACCAAACAACCCCGCACCATAATCCCCCCTCCACCCAACAACCCCGCACCATAATCCCCCCTCCACCCAACAACCCCACACCATAATCCCCCCTCCACCTAACAACCCCACACCATAATCCCCCCTCCACCAAACAACCCCACACCATAATCCCCCCTCCACCAAACAACACCGCACCATAATCCCCCCTCCACCAAACAACCCCGCACCATAATCCCCCCCTCCACCAAACAACCCCGCACCATAATCCCCCCTCCACCAAACAACCCCGCACCATAATCCCCCCTCCACCAAACAACCCCGCACCATAATCATCCCCCCTCCACCAAACAACCCCGCATCATAATCCCCCCCTCCACCAAACAACCCCACACCATAATCCCCCCTCCACCAAACAACCCCGCACCATAATCCCCCCTCCACCAAACAACGCCGTACCACAATCCCCCCCCCCACCAAAAAACCCCACACCATAATCCCCCCTCCACCAAACAACCCCACACCATAATCCCCCCTCCACCAAACAACCCCGCACCATAATCCCCCCTCCACCAAACAACCCAGCACCATAATCCCCCCTCCACCAAACAACCCCGCACCATAATCCCCCCTCCACCAAACAACCCCGCACCATAATCCCCCCTCCACCAAACAACCCAGCACCATAATCCCCCCTCCACCAAACAACCCCGCACCATAATCCCCCCTCCACCAAACAACGCCGCACCACAATCCCCCCCTCCACCAAAAAATCCCGCACCATAATTCCCCCTCCACCTAACAACCCCGCACCATAATCCCCCCTCCACCAAACAACCCCGCACCATAATCCCCCTCCACCAAACAACCCCGCACCATAATCCCCCCTCCCCCAAACAACCCCGCACCATAATCACCCCCCTCCACCAAACAACCCCGCACCATAATCCCCCCCTCCACCAAACAACCCCGCATCATAATCCCCCCCCTCCACCAAACAACCCCACACCATAATCCCCTCTCCACCAAACAACCCCGCACCATAATCCCCCCTCCACCAAACAACGCCGCACCACAATCCCCCCCCCGCACCATAATCCCCACTCCACCAAACAACCCCACACCATAATCCCCCCTCCACCAAACATTACACTTGGCACAATGCAGTCAGGCAAGTACTGTTCTCCTGGCAACCGCCAAACCCAGAATCGTCCATCGAATTGCCAAACAGAGAAGCTTGATTTGTCACTCCAGAGAACACGTCTCCACTGCTCTAGAGTCCAATGGCGGCGTGCTTTACACACACTGCATCTGACGCTTTGCATTGCACTTGGAAATGTAAGTCTTGAATGCAGCTGCTCGGCCGTGGAAACCCATTCCATGAAGCTCTACGCACTGTTCTTGAGTTATTCTGAAGGCCACACGAAGATTAGAAGTCTGTAGTTATTGACTCTGCAGAAAGTTGGCAACTTCTGCGCACTGTGAGCCTCAGCATGTGCGGAACCCGCTCTGTGTGCTTTCCATCCTTTTGTCAGTTCATTTTTTTCTCATTACTTTCTTCCATTTTTACATCCATCAGTGATCAAGCACTCATTCATCATATCCCCCATCAACAATATTGCTTGCTTGCTTGCAATAGGGCGATCAGTTCATTCTGACTCATGATGATGATGATGATGATGAAGATGTATGTCCTGCAGATGGAGGCGGTACAGCCTCAATGGGCTGCGTATCTGATGAGGAGGCAGATTCCATGACGACAGAAACCGTGACGACAGTGAGTTTTGAGTTCAGAGAGGAGGCTGAGAGTGAAGACATGCTGATGAACGCCAACAACATGACTGTCACAGAGACACCCAGCGGGTTCAAAGGTACACGGCCCGACATCATGTGACCATATCCTCAACGCTCTTGAGTTTGCTGACCTTTGACCCTCTTTGCAGGGGAATACGTGCGTTCAGGCGAGCGTAAGCTGAGGGAGTATCAGAAGGAGCTGACGGACGCTGCTGAGGGGCAAAACACCATCATCTGCGCCCCTACAGGTGCGTCACACCAAACAAAAGAGACTTTCACATACAAAACACTGTAAACTGACCAATGAGTTTGACTAGCATTTACACAAGCATTGCTGCTATTCGTATACCAAAATACCATTTGCTAGTAATTACCTTTAATGCTAGAAAGCATTGTTGAATTAACCTAAAAATGGCAGGGCGTGCTTTTATCCAAACGACTTACAAATGAGTAGAACTAATCAAACCAACAAAAGGCCAATAATATGTAAGTGCTGTGACCAGTCCCAGTTAGTCCAGCACAGAACACATAGCAAGTTCTTTAATAGATAGAGTAGAAATGGAATAGTAAGTGTTAGTATTAATGGATAAAGATGCGTCTTCAGACCTTTCTTGAATATGGTTAAAGACTCGGCGGCTCAGGTTGAGTTCAGCAGGGCTTCACCAGCAGGGAACAGTCCAGGTGAAGGTCTGTGAAAGTGATTCTGTGCCTCTTTAAGATGATGCACCACAAGACGCTGTACACTTGCAGAACACAAGCTTATGGAGACATATGTCTACAGTAGTAAGTGTAGGTTTATGAGTGCAGAGCCAGTGTTTGATCTACAGGAAAACATCAATGCCTTGAATTTGATGCGAGTGGCAAATGGCAACCAGTGCAAGTTTATGAGGAGAGGAGTAACATGCGATAAAGTCCTCTCTTGCTGATCTGGATCAGTTGCAGAGGTTTTGACAGTGATACTGGAAAGAGAGAGCATTACAATTGTCCAGTTTGGATAGAACAAGAGCTTGGACAAGGAGTTGTGTAGCTCTGATAGGAAGGGCCTGATCCTCCTGATGTTGTATAAGGCAAATCTGCAGGACCGGGCAGTTCCAGCAATGTGGTCTGTGAAGTTCAACTAATCATCAATCACAACTCCAAGTTTCCTGGCTGACCTTGATGGAGTTATGGTTGATGAACCCAGCTGAACGGAGAAGTTGTAATTAAGTGATTGTTGGCAGAGACTACGAGTAGTTCTGTCTTCACAAGGTTTAGTTGAAGGTAAATCCAGCAAGAAATGTCTGTCAGGCAGGCTGAGATGCGAGTGGCTACCGTCGGATCATCTGTCTGGAATGAGAGGTAGAGATGTGTGTCATCAGCATAGCAGGGATCTGAAAAACCATGTTTCTGAATGACATATCCTAGTGATGACATATATATGGACAACAGAAGCGGTCCCAGCACTGAGCCCTGAGGCACTCCAGTAGCTAGATGATAGCAGTGATGGGATAAACCATGTTTCTGAATGACAGATCCTAGTGAGGACATGTAGATGCAGAAGAAAAGCGGTCCCAGCACTGAGCCCTGAGGCACTCCAGTAGCTAGATTATAGCAGTGACAGGAAAAGCCATATTTCTGAATGACATATCCTAGTGAGGACATGTAGTTGGAGAAGAGAAGCGGTCCCAGCACTGAGCCCTGAGGCACTCCTGTAACTAGATGTTGTGACTTAGACATCTCACCCCTCCATGACACCCTGAAGGACCTACGGAGAGGTAAGACTTGAACCACTGGAGTGATATACCTGAGATGGGGTTAACTGTGTCAAACTTAGCAGACAGATCCAGTAGGATGAGTACTGCTCTTCCCAGTCTCAGAGCTTCAATAACCAAATATACTACTATAATAGCCAAATATAAATATAAAAGCTACAATAGCCAACTTTTGATTGTTGTCCAGGAGGTTGTTCTGTGTGAGAACAAGTGTTTTTGTAATGAATGAAAGTGCAGGGTTTAGAGTCTGTTTCCTAAGTGGTGGGGCTATATGAAATATCAACATATTAGCACTGTGTCCTGTTCACACATCACAGAAAATTTGTTAAAGTAAGCATTAAATGTAAATTCATATGGACGACCTAATCTTCTTATTTTGAATAAATCATCCATGCATGTTTAATTTTTAATTTCCCTTTTTACCTTTAAAGTCACAATGCTACGGTGAAACATCAGACTTCTCTCAATCATTTAGTCAGCTGTAAGTCCGCACATTTCTCACATTCAGATCCGCCTCCATTTGTAATGCAACGTCCACCTCTCAACATCACATAAAAAAACGAATAAATAAATATTTACTCTACCGGTCAAAAGGTTTTTTCTACCGTTTTTTTTTTTTGTGATAATTTTTTCCTGTTTCCCACTTTCCCTCAGGATGTGGAAAAACGATTGTGGCCGTGGCCATCTGTGAACACCACCTGAAAAAGTGTCCCGGACAGGCAAAGATCGTGTTCTTGGCAACCAAGGTCGACGTCTATGAACAACAGTACAAGCTTTTCAAGGAACACTTTTCTATTACTGATCCCAACATCAGGTAAGGTCCCACACAAACACACACACACACACACACACACACACACACACACTCACACACTCACACACTTACACACTTACTCACTAACACTCACTCACTCACTCACACACACACACACACACACACACACACACACACACACACACACACACACACACACACATTCACATAATCTCTCACTCTAACTCAGTCACTAACACTCACACACACACACACACACACACATACATAGACATACACTCACACACTCTCTCACTCACTCACTCTCTCTCACTCTCTCACTCTCACACACACACACATACACACACACACAGATGTCTCTCTCTCTAAAGCACGCGTGTGTGTGTGTGCTGCAGGGTGACAGGTATGTGCGGTGATATGGAGCTGTCGGTGCGGCTGCTGATAGAGAGTCATGATATCGTGGTTATGACGGCCCAGATCCTGGTGAACGCGCTTCAGAGCGGAGAAGTGCCGTCACTGGACCTGCTGTCACTCATCCTGCTGGACGAGTGTCACAACACCACCGGGAAACACCCGTACAACAACATCATGACCCGCTACCTGGACACCAAACTCAGCTCCAGCACACACTCTCTCCCTCAGGTGCCACAGCACACCATTCACACCATATCTTATCCTTTCCTGTATTTATTTATTTATTCATTTATTTATTTATATATATTCTTTTTATTTAATTAAATTAAATTTTACTTTACTTTATTTTATTTTAGAGGTGCATGGATGGCCAAGCTTTTGCAGTCTATTCCATCCTACCCTTTTATATTGTTTATTTATTTATTTTTATTTATTTTTTCTTTTGGGTAAAGGTGAATAGATCGTCAATCCTTTGCAGTTTATTCTATCCTATCCTATCTAATTTTTTTATTTATCAAGGTAATTTTTTGTTGTTGTTTAATTCAGGTTTTTTTTTTGTAGGGTAAAGGTGTTTTAAAGGTGTTTTAATTATTTAAAGGTATTTTATTTTAGAGGTGGATAGATAGCCAAGCTGTTGCAGTCTATTCTATCCTATCCTGTTTTATTTTTTATTTTATTTTATTAGAGACCAGGCCCCGAGTTTCCTCCGTTAGTTTTCTTCACTCACACTAATCTTCTTCTTCCCGAATGGGAGTCTTCTAAACTGCTTGTCCTCTGTAGAGTCGGTGGAATGAGCCTATCTCAGTGTCTCAGTCCTCTGCAGTCTATTCTGTTGAGTTCTATTGTATTCTTTTCCAATGTTATATTCTTTGCCTGATTGTTTTATAACTCCACCTGTCTTAGATCGTGGGCCTGACGGCGTCGGTTGGCATCGGTTCGTTCAAGGACAGAACGGAGGCAGAGAACAATATCTTACAGCTCTGTGCCAACCTGGACACCAGGGTCATCGCCACGGTTACCAAACACCTGGATGAGCTCAGGACGTACGTGCACACACCTGATAAAGGTCAGGATTTACAGAAACACACATATTATTATTATTTATTCATTTTCTTAACATTTTGCAAGTAACAACAATTAACATTCATTCAATTAACATAAATACTACTGACATTTGAAATTAACAATGAGTAGAACAATTGACTTTGTACGAGTGACATCAAATATTGACATCTAAACAGAT
>NW_026606946.1:230000-277500 GCF_029890125.1 Rhinichthys klamathensis goyatoka | reverse complement strand
CTTTATTTCTCAGAATTGCGACTTTATCTCGCAATTGCGACTTTATTTCTCACAATTCTGACTTCCTTTCTCGCAATTGTGAGATAAAAAGTCTATATTCTGTCTTTTTTTCTCGCAATTGCGACTTTATTTCTCAGAATTGCAAATTTAGTGAGATAAAAAGTCGCAATTATTTTTTATTTTTTTTATTCAGTGGCGGAAACAAGCTTCTATAGATGTTATACCGCCACCATCAGGTAGAGAATAAAAAGACAGGGTCGTAACAATAGTATGTTGAAAAGAGTGTTAGAAGTCCCCGGATGACCTACTATTTCCAGTGGATTTTCGAAGTGTGGATCCGTGCTCATTACAACAGCTAATATTAGTTTGCTAATATGCTTTCCTGTAGCTCAAACAGTAGAGCGTTGGCGCTTGCAACGTCAAGGTCATGGGTTCGATTCCCAGGGAAAGCAAGAACTGATAAGAATGTAAAATGTGTACCTTGAAATGCAATGTAAGTCGCTTTGGATAAAAGTGTCTGCCAAATGCATAAATGTAAATATTACCCACAACCCACTGTGCTTTGGAGGAGGAACTACAAACACGAGTAAAAAGTGTTAAAAACTACAAAACATGGCGATCGACAGTGAGAGGTTCAGATAAAGATTTGAGTGACTAATCAGAGTTTAACTTGATAGAAAAATATGTATTTCATGTTATCCGTGTTATATTTCATCTGCAATAACAATGTGGACTTTTATAAAGATCTGTTTTAAATGCATTAATATGAGGAGAGTCTCTGCATGAAAGACAGATCAACGTGCAAATTAAATGAAATGTGGAGGATTTGAACAGTGACAGGATGATTGACAGGCCAGTTTACTTTTTTTACAAGTTTACAATTGTATGACGTGATAGTGTGTCCCAAAGCTTGCCTACTCTTCTGATACACACTCAAAAGTATGCACTATACTATGTAATGAATTATTCAGAGAGTGTGTGTGTGTCCCTGATGCAGGTCAGCGCCCGCAGTTGCTGGTTTTGGCCACTGAGGGGCAGCAGAACCCCAAACTAGAGGAGCTGAGGTTCATCCTGGAGGAAGAATATCACAACAACGATCAGACGCGCACCGTCCTGTTCGTCAGGACCCGAGCCCTCGCCGACGTGAGTAAAATAAACCTTCTTAGACTAGTCTTAAAAGTTAGCCGTCTAATCTAATTCTTCAAGACTGGTTATAACATTTTAAAAGTCGGATACATCAATATCTGTGGATAAACGTGGCTAAGTTTTGTGACTCCTGCAAATAATGTTGCATAAACTTATAATTGAATAAATTCAAGTTAGTTAGTCTTAAAAGTTAGTCTTCTCATTTTTGTTCTTGAAGACGGGCCAGGTGCATAAACTTAGCTACTTTGTTAAGACTGTGTGTTAAGAACTAGCAGTAAGACGAGACGAGACGGTTCTGCCTTTTGGTGTATCTGACTTTAAAATGTTAGAACCAGTCTTGAAGAATTAGATTAGATGGCTAACTTTTTATAAGTTTATAAGAACTGGCCACATAAAAAGTTGTAATTTGAATCAGAAAAGTAAGACTGATCACCTCTTGAGTGATTTCTAGTTAGTCAAATTAGTTGTTTAAGTTTGTGCAACTGGTTTCACAGAGAGGGCTTAGATTAAGCCAGGATTAGGCTTTAGGATATTTAAGTAGCTTTGGTGACACTTTACAATAAGGTTCATTAGTTAACATTAGTTAAGTACCTTAGTTAACATCAACTAAGAATGACCAATACTTAGTTAATATTAATTTCGACATTTGACATCGACAATTAATACATCAACTAATGTTAACTAATGAACCTTATTGTAAACTTTAGTGTTACCGTAGCTTTAATAAACATGCCTTAGAAAGAAAAGGTAACACTTTACAATAAGGTTCATTAGTTAACATTAGTTAATGTATTAATTAACATGAACTAACAACGAGCAATGCATTTGTTACAGTATGTATTAATCTTTATTAATGTTAGTTAAAATGCAGCTGTTCATGTTAGTTCACAGTGCATTAACTAATGTTAACAAATACAACCTTTGATTTTAATAACGTATTAGTAAATGTTGAAATTAATATTAACTTAGATTAATAAATGCTGAAGAAGTATTGTTCATTCTTAGTTTATGTTAACTAATGAACCTTATTGTAAAGTGTTCCCGAAAAAAATTTGTGGTGTGCCTTGTGATGTCTGATTCATGTGTGTGTGTGTGTGTGTGTTTACACATATATAAGGCCATGAAGAAATGGATTGATGACACAGATTCCCTGAAGTTCCTGATGCCTGGAGTCCTGATAGGAAAAGGACGAAAATCCAACTTTCCCGGCTCAGGTGGGAATTAAACACACACACACACACACACTGTATATACAGTATATATATATATATATATATATAATAAAACTAAATTTTTATAAATAAAAAAGTGAAATATAGACAAAATAAGCAGCTCAAACTTATAAAAACCTCCAAAATAAAGCCAGATGATATGTTTGAAAATGAAGAAATTAAGAGTGAATAAAATATTAGTATTGTAACCTTAGAGTTGTACTATAAAATAAAATAATTATTATTATAATACATTATGATATTTCTTATTTTGTTGAATATTTTAATTTAATATATTTTATAATTTAATATTTGGTAATAACAGTAATTTTACAGTACAATTATTAGTATTTTTTTTATATTCTCATTGATAAATAATCACAATTTTCTGGCCAAATTGTGCAGCCCTTTTTTTCTTTATTAAAAATTTGCATTTTAAATCAAAATCAAAATTTGTATCATAATAATAAAAATTTGACCCTTTTTAGTATTAAAATGTATTAAAATAAGCCAGCTCAATGTATTAAAATGTATTAAAGTATTAGTATTAAGTGTTTTGTTTACTAAATCATGGATATTATTTTTATTTTATATTTTCTGTTTTAATTTGAATTTTAGTTCAAGTTTTAGTCATTTTTGTTGTGTTTTTTCAATATGTCAATGTGGCTTTTATTAAGTTACTTTAGTACTTCATCTTAGGACTGCAACACTTCTAACCCTAATCGATCGAGTAGTTTTGCTTTTCATTTCTTAAACAACCATGAACTGTTGCCAAACTTCTAACTGGATAGAAACATAATAATAATGAAAAGCTACACACTCGATCAATTAGGGTTAGAACTGTAGCCAAACATAACAATATATAATAATCACTGTAGTAATGGTCAAATCATAGACTCTTGAGCGTTTTCCTTATTGAAGTGTGAATAATTTGTGCTACAGTGATGACTCCGACCAATAAGAAGGGTGTTTTGGACTCGTTCAAGAGCTCAGATCAGAGTAAGATACTCATCGCCACGTCAGTCGCTGATGAAGGCATCGATATCCCACAATGCAACCTGGTTCTGATGTACGAGTACGTGGGTAACGTGGTGAAGATGGTGCAAGTTCGAGGTAACAAACATGTACACTCTTTCACACTCGTATAAACACAAATACACCGAATCACTGTATGTGTGTGTGTGTGTGTGTGTGTGTTTGTTTTTGTGATTTATGAGGACAGAAATTTGTATAATGACATTGGTATTACACTGGTATTACACTGGTATTACACTGGTATTACACTGCCACTAGTATTACAGCGTGAATGTGATTTATGAGTCCTCGTATTTCAAATGACTTTAAAAACATACTTAACAGTTTTTTATTAAAAATCTAAAAATGCATAAAGTTTTCTGTGATGGTAGGGTTAGTGCGTGTCAAGTCAAGTCAAGTCACCTTTATTTATATAGCGCTTTTTACAATACAGATTGTATCAAAGCGCTTCACAGTGATAACATGAAAACAATATAACAAAAACAATATAACAATATAACAAAGTTTGTTTCTAAAAGAAATTGCGTCAACGTCCACCTTAAGTAAGGCAGATCAATAATATTATTGAATATTAAATGTTAAATGTCCCCAACTAAGCAAGCCAAAAGCCAAGGCAACAGTGGCAAGGAACCAAAACTCCATCAGGGACAGAATGGAGAAAAAAACCTTGGGAGAAACCAGACTCAGTCGGGGGGCCAGTTCTCCTCTGGCCAACGAAGGAACAGTGCATGATTCGGGCAGCATTACAAGTCAGATTGGATCGGAACATTTAGAGTATTTTTTGGAAGTCCAAGTATGCACGCCGGTCTTAAGACGAGTTGTTGAGGATCAGTGCCGTCCACCATAGAGAGTCCATATCGCCCGTGTTAAGTCGTCACTTCATAGGCTTTGTGATTGGAGCATCTGAAGTCTCCGTGAGAGGCTGGATACAAACTGGAGCTGACGAACGCCATTTTCTCGGGACTCGCGTCCCGAGATAACAGCAGAAAAGCAAAGGGAAAATAATTAGCGTAGCTGCTGTTCATAATGATGATTTCCATAACACAGGCGTAAAAGACAAAACATGAATACAGTGACTCTTGCGTCCCAAAATCACCCCCCTCCGTCCCCCACTCAACTCAGCCCAGCTTACTGACCTCTACGTCCCTCCTGCTGCTGAGACCTAACCACAATCTCACAATCTCTCCGCAACCCAACCATACGCGCCAACCTGTTGACTAAGGCTGTCGAGCCCCACTGGTGCGTGAATAGGCAGTTTCAGTGGACAACGGTTCCGTATGGCATACCACCTACCGCAACACAATATCTGCCCAACCACCCGTCATTCACGCAATATACACAGGAACGTAATGACTGCAAATACTATGCAACCTATACAGATAACCTACAGTCTCTTCAAGTTTTATAGTATTAAATGCATTTGACCTGATTCAGCAGTATAATAAAAGGTAAGCATTATGTAAATGCTTGGCTAAAAAGATGCGTCTTTAATCTAGTTTTAAACTGGGACAGCGAGTCAGAGCCTCGAACAATATCAGGAAGGCTATTCCAGAGTTTAGGAGCTAAATGTGAGAACGCCCTCCCTCCTTTAGTGGACTTAGATATCCTAGGAATGACTAGAAGCCTCGAATTTAGTGATCTTAAAGAACGCGATGGATTGTAGTGCGATAGAAGGTCCATTAAATACACAGGAGCTAAACCATTTAGGGCTTTATAGGTCAGTAATAGTACTTTGTAATTGATACGGAACTTGATAGGTAACCAGTGTAGAGATGATAAAATTGGCGTGTGTGTGTGTGCGTGCGTGTGTGTGTGTGTGTGTGTGTGATGGGCCGGTTCAGGGGTTGTGTGTGTGTGTGTGTGTGTGTGTGTGTGTGTGTATGTGATGGGTAGGTTTAGGGTAGTGTTAGTGTGTGTGTGTGCGTGTGTGTGTGTGATGGGCCGGTTCAGGGGTGTGTGTGTGTGTGTGTGTGTGTGTGTGTGTGTGTGTGTGTGTGTGTTTGTTTATGTCCCTTTTGGGTACATTCACCAGGATACACACCAGTAAACTGAGGACCACCTCAAAAATTGAGGACATTTTGTATGTCCTCATTTGTTTGACTATATAATGGCATTCAGCATACTCTAAAATGGTGTCCAGACTTAAAATCTCACTTGTCCCAAAAAATCAGTTTTAAGTGATTTGTGTATGTGAAGTGTGTATGCCCCCCCACTAAAGTGTGTATAACACAGCGCCCTCTAGGAGTACTGCACTTCCGGAAAAGATACACACTTCGGGGATTCTGACCAATCAGAGCGCAGGAAGCCACTATGAGAGCGGGACTTAATGATCTGACCAATCTGAGGCCATCACGTCATCAACAAAAATGGCGGAGCGGAGGCGATATCATTATTATGAATGAATTGACAGATAATCCACATTCAATAATAGATAAATTCGCAATAATTATTATTTAAATAAAAATAGACTAATTTACCCTGAGCAGCAGGAGCTCTCACGATGTATATGGGCATGTTATTAAACTTTAATCCTCGCAGTTTTGCTCTCGCATCGGAGTCTGCTCTGTGTAACGTTATGTGTGTGTGAAGATCGCGCTGCTGCGCGTCACCGAGACTATACAGCTGTACAGTAACTTACATAGGAGTTTATTAATCATGTAGGAACGAGTTTGAAGCGGGGAAGAGACAGAGACATTACGTCATGTGAATTTACAAAGTACATATTTTCTTCCAAAAGCGGAGGAACAGCTGTTTAAATCTGTCAATATGGATGTGATGATTTATTCATCCAAGTTTGTTTAATAAAAACACACAAGCCACCAAAAGATGTGAAAACATGCTAAATCGCTTGCTTTTATGAGTGATTTTATTTGTTTGAAGTGTTTTCTCCTACTTTGCGTTCTGCCGTTTCCTCTCATAATATCAGTGATTTCCCTGAGTGGCCACCGCCCCTCCCCCACCCCCCGCACGAGCAGGACAGGACTCCGTTACCAGTTACCACAGCAACACATTCACTACAGCAAACAAGCTAACTTTTTTCTTTATATATTATATTATATTATATTATATTATATTATATTGAGGAGAGCAGTTACAGCAAACATTATTCTTATTATATTATATTGCATTGTATTATTTTATATTATATAAAGAGGAGAGCAGTTACAGCAAACATTCTCTTTGTAGTATATATTATATTATTTTATATTATATTATATAGAGGAGAGCAGCTGCATGAAACATTCTCATATTATATTATTATATTAATTAAATGTTTACACTAATTACATACGTTTTTTTAAGGCGCTTTGGTGCATTTCTCAAATCACAACTAAAATTCTTGTTCAACCTCCACATCATCTAGTCACTTGTGCACATCATGAAAGCAGTTTATCATTCTTTTGAACAAATTGCAAATGCTTTGGTACATTCATGCAATAAATGTAAGTGTCTGCTGTTTCTTACATTATCAATTGCTTATGTCATGTTGATCAAAATGTATTATACTGGTTCTCTGTTGAATAGTCTTACCCCTCAAAACATATAGGCATTAAATTACTAGTTGTCATAAACTGTCAAACATATTTTCTATACAATTCTATTATACTTTTTTTGTCCTGAATTGCAGATGTGAATTTTGAATTTCACTAATGAAGGGGAATGTAAAGCATTAGATCAATCAATGATCACCAGTTCTCTATAATCGCTCAGAGTGCATCTCATGAAGCTTCCTCTGGAAGCCATATAGACAGAGCACAACACATACACACTCTGAGAATGGAAGAACAACAGGGTAACAGCCGAGAAGAAGAAGAGGAGGAGTAAGGATGTGTGGTGGAAGGATACAGAGGTAAAACAGAGAGATTGTAGGTTTCTGAAGAAATAGGGGCCAATATTGTAGATCATGTTCATGACCTCATGGCCGAGGCGGGTTGAAAGCTGAGCTGAATGTTGGGAGAACAACCGTGTGTGTCCTCAAACATTCAAGTCTTTATAGACAGAACATGCGTGTAATCAGACAGTGTTCACTATACTGTACTGTTCACCATAAGCTGTAGACTTACTGTATTACAGTGGAGTCTACTTGCATTTTACATGAGACAGTAAAAATACGTGATAGAGATCCCTTTCCCACTAATTAGATATCTTAAATGATGTTGTGTGCACTTCTGTATTTGTCTTCATTGTTGTACAGCCTTGATGTTAATATTTTGTTGAAAAATTGTTAAGACCCCAGGAAGAATAGCTGCTGCTTAATGGAGTAGCTAATGGGGATCTAAATAATAAACAATAAACAATAAACTCTACAGATAAAGCGTTGTGAATCTAGTTTCGCGTACCTACCCCGAAGTGATAAAATAAAACAAAATTATGTATCAAATTTATAGACAAGTAATTTGTTCAGGCATGGTTTTCTAGGGAAATACAAACCTACGCACATATATTCAAACGCACATAACTATAGAATCAATTCTTAATGCGCATGTGAACGCCATCAGCGTTAATCACAGGTTCACGTTTAAAGTCTGTTTAGAGACATTCATATACATTTTTACCTTGCAGTTACTGTAAATCCGGCCTCTAGTTCATAAACGCCAGAGGAGAACTGGCCCCCACTGAGCCTGGGTTCTCCCAAGGTTTTTTTCTTCTCCATTGGGTCCCTGATGGAGTTTTAGGACACCATCGGGTCACTTGATGGAGTTTTTCGGTTCCTTGCCACTGTTGCCTTTGGCTTGCTCAGTTGGGGATATTCAAATTAATTAACCAATCATTAATACCATTGATCAGCTCTACCAAACGTGGATGTTTTTCCACTAAGAAACGAACATTGTTATTATGTTTTGATTGATACTGTGAAGCTGCTTTGATGCAATCTATATTGTGAAAAGCGCTATATAAATATACTTGATAGAGACATAATGTAACACACACACATATACAGTATGTGTTTGAATAGTCTGTTCATCGCAATGGCATTGTCATTTTTTAACAGACCAACAGTGTATCTGTGAGTCCAGTCTCATAATGGGTACATGTGTTTATGTGTCATACAGATAATGTGCAGTCTTTTCATTGTCATCAAAATCGTAGCCAGTGTTTACTTCTCAAAATACTGATACAGTTATATTGACAACCATCAAAAGCCTGTAACTTGTTAAAAATCCTTAGTACAATATATATCAATGAACATATCAGTGCCTTGTGTCACAAACAAGAATGTCAAAATGCTGTCATGTAATCCTATTGTGTTCTGCTGTTTGTACGAAATGCACTTTCCTTGTTTGCAAATCTTAAGGATGATTCAAGAAATGTACCAAAGCGACTGATAAGAACTGTTTATAGAGGAGAGCAGTTACAGCATACATTCACTCTCTCTCTCTCTATCTATCTATCTCTCAATATATATATATATAGCCTATATATATATATATATATATATATATATATATATATATATATATATATATATATATATATAAATCGATAGATAGATAGATAGAGAGAGAGAGAGAGAGAGAGAGAGAGAGAGAGAGGGGGGGGGGGGGGGCAGAGCAGTTACATATAGTCATACAAAAGAAAAAAAGTGTTTAAAAGAATCATGAATCAAGCTGACACGTTTAAATGTTTGTTTACATAATTATTTTGTACTTAATTTGATTTTAAAAGCCATTGGATCTGCACTAACCCTAACCCTAACCCTAGCTCTGCCTGTGACTGTCAGTCTGACTGAGATCTGCTCACACTGTGATCAGCCGCCCTTCCCCCACAGCACTGAGACTGATCGCGCGCGCGCCCTTCCCCCACAGCACTGAGAGAGACTGATCGCGCGCGCGCCCTTCCCCCACAGCACTGAGACTGACTGGAGTGACAGAGAGTTGAACTTGTCTCTGGCTGAACTAACAGACTGACAGTTACAGGTAGATAGCTAAGCAGAAGTGCTGCTCAAAAGATCACAAACTGTCGTGGCTATGCGTTTTTAAAGCACTTTTACAAGGTCTATTAGCTTCTCCGCCCTGTAATGTAAAATACCATTAATTTATGAAAGAAATACAAAGAAGATAATGCTGTTAAAGTACTTGTTAAAGTTTAATTTAGAGCCTCGAAATAATCCACACCCATCCCCCATCTTAACTCGAATAAATTGACAACAACACAGACTCCAAAAGTAGAGACATATTATACCAGCTTGAATATCAGCCCTGCTGTGTATTTGCATACATCAGTTTACTATTTTGATTAATAAATGCTATTAGTAGAAAATAAGATGTCTGTTCAAGATATCTAGGTTGCTCATTTTGCATTTTTTGCTCTTTTAAACCTGTGCTTGTTCGGACATGCGCACTGGTTCCTAGTTCGAGTCGGGTGAGTTCGTTTACAAGTGATCATGTGCTCTGTCCACTAGAAAGACTTGATCCACGACAGTTTTTTTTTTTTTGAAGAAGAAGAAGAAACACTACTGCGATTAAAAAAAAAAAGATTCTTGTCATCAGAGAGTTTTCTATTCGGTCAAATAAATAGTCACAATTGCAACGTGAAATCCAAATACGTAACTACGTCATTTACGCACGTCTGCGACAGTGGATGTATTTTCCCGGGAAATGCAGACACGTGACAATGGGACGCGAAACAGTCAGACGACAGCCCTCCACCCTCCACCACGCAGGAAAGGTGAGATGAAGTCTTGTCCTGAAAATGCATGATAACTAAATACATTGTGAAATATGAAAGTTAGTAAGATGTATGTTTATTTTAGTGGTTTAATTATTTTTTGCTTAGGGTTTTATTTACTTCTCGATTGTATTTTATTTGTTTCTCATTTGATAATTTGTTGCAATAAGGAAAAAAGTATATTGCCTACTTGTAGGCATTGACCAGTAAATATAATTTTGTTATTTCTTATATAATAGTACTTTAGATTCTACAAATTAAAAAAAAAACGAGTCAGTGATAGCCTACTATATCATTGTTTTTCTCAAGTGTTGTCAAATTGCAACTGTGATTTAAAATATTAATTATATATTTTTATATCATTATTATTTGATATATTTTTAATTTTATGTAATACAATATTTGCCCAAAAATCTTTTTTTCAGTGGAATGTTTTTTTCTAGATTTATTATTTATCTTTTTTATCTTTTTTTGCCCAATGATGGTACATAGACACTTTATAGTATTTTTATTGTGTGTTTCAATGTCCAAAGCAGACAAAAAGCACATTAGAAATAGTCCATATAAATCTAGCTGGTTATTGACTGAAAATATCCTGTATGCTGTAGCTAATCAATATAGTAGATTCATGTCAATTGTGGTCACAAGACACACAAGAACCAATGTTTTTTGGCATCATTGACATTGCCTTTTTTTAATCTAAATTCCTGTTGTAGACTGGTCACACGTGCTGTCATTGAATAGAGCTCTGTGATATAATATAAATATATACTTAAGTGTTGAACAGAAAAAACACACGTGTTTGGAACAACATGAGGTTCAATTGGAACACTTAACATAATTGTATGTTAATTACGTATGTTTTTGGGTGAACAATTCCAGTAAGATCAACAAGATTTTTTAAATATGCTTGTTTATTTCATTCACATTATATATATATATATATATATATATATATTTTTTTTTTTCCCAGTCATTTCAAGAAAGTAAGTCGCCATGCTGGGAAATAAAAGACGTAAGAAACCTCTGCAGGACGCTGAGCATCACATTACCTGTGAAACCGACAAGCCTGAGCTTCAAGAGCAGTTCATCAGCAAATATAAAGGCAAGTATTTATGAATAAGCAGTAATAACGTTACTCTACAAAACTGATAATTTAATATATAATTTATTTTTATTGTGCAGTCAAGATTTCTGAATAGAGTTCTGCAGGCATTAGCCCGAAAACAAAAACAGTTGCATTTTTGCATTTCTGGTTCCATCAACCCAAAGTCAGTGTTTATTTGCGCATTCTTAGCCCAATTATGCACAATAAGCCCATAGTGCGTGTGGTCATGTAAACGCAGACTAAGGTCATCATAAACGGCATAAGCATAAACCAATCGACACCGCTAGATTTTTGCCCCTTATTCCAGATTTGCCCAGCATGTAAACACATTAACCTGCGTTCTGTGGCTTATTGAAGTGAGCATGTGTGACTGGAAAGTGTCCTTATTGTGGATTTAAGCACATCCAGACAGAGCGAGCGTTTTCTTGACCCAAGAACATCTTAAAAAGTGTTCTCAAAAAGTGTTCTCATCTCATGCAGAAGTGGTACAGTCAAAATCCTACTAAAACTTCTTTGTCATTGTGGAGAGTGCAGTGCATGGTTGCATAGCAACAACAGACGCCACGGGAAAATCAGACTGTTATTTTACTATTAATAATAAAATATAAGCTAATATGCATTAACACTAGGACTCCCAGAATTCTATAACTACTATAATGGCCATAGCAGTCATTCTGACTGCTCATACATTATTTGCATATCATTTCAAAAAGCTATATCAAATCTAAGAATAAATGGATCTGTTATGTTAGGATAGGTAATAATAAACATCAGAACACTACATTTTAATTATGATGTATGTAAAATTGTATTAGTTAACCAACAACCACTCAGCCTCATCAAGGCTCTGAAGCATGGCTAAAGCCTCTGTGGCAGTCATTCTTCTTGCTGACATTGTTCTGATATTCTCTTTTCAATATTTCAATTTGGTTTTAGCTCGAAGCTAAAGCTAGATTTCAGCTTTGCAATAGACTAAACAAACAACAAGAGAAATTGTTGCTAGTCAACGGTGATGCATCTTCAAGAGCAGGAAAAAGGAGCAACCGACACACGGTCTGTAATGCATACGGTCAGTATGACTGTTATGACCATTCAAGGTAGAAATACTCAAAACTCAGTCTTTTGTGTCTTGTAATTTTAATAAAATAACAATGATAGAATAAAATATAGACACATTTAGGAAAAGTCAGGGTCCTATAGTTACATGGGTTTTATTTCAACAAAGTTATTACATTGCAAAATTTTAAAACAGTCAAAATGACTGCCTTGGGAGTTCTAGTGTTAATGTACATGTCAAGTAATTTGTCTTTTTTTACTCGTATATTTCAGCCTTTAAATCATTTTTATAAAAAGAATGAGGTTTATCTTTTTATAAAACCTTTTTTGTCAACTTTATTCGAATTTAATTTTACTATATGTGCCTATAGGGGTGGGCCGGGGATGGCAGGGGTTGGTGGCAATGTAAGTTTCTGGATATTTTCTATAAGAAAATTTGCGGGGCGAGGGCTTCGATTACCTCTCTCTTTTTGGACCATACATGTGTTTGCATCCCTGCATATGCGCGAGGGAGGGAGAGAGAGAGCAAGACAGTTTGAAGGCGCGCGCGCGGCCGGGGCTCTGCTCGTTCTTTCAGTAACATGCGCCCTGTCACACTCATCTACATCACTCACCGATCAAATAAGGCTTTGGCGGCAGGGGCGTGTCTAGAAGGGGGGCACGGGGTGGCACTGGCCCCCCTGGAATATGATTGACCCCCCCCTGGTGCCCCCCCAACATCATTGGGCTAGATTTACTGTCAACCTGACAATGCCCAACGCCATTGGATCAGAGCGCTGTCAATCACTGCTTGATTTGCGATTCGCAAAGCGAAATCACAGGTCCGCGTTTTTAAAACAGTAGGAGAGAGAGAGAGAGATACCTCGACACGTCATTGTAAATATTGCACCGTATGTTAGTCTGATTACTTTCATGTGTGACTGATCAAGCCAGTACCGTTAGATCAGCTAACGTAATTTCGGCAGACTGAATAGAGATTCCGTGGCAGCGCACGACCACATAAATATAAAATAGATAATTTTTATAGATTTTTAATAGATTACTCTATCTGTTGTTTTAAATACTAAAGGCACAATAATCTTTTTCCAAAAAAGTCGTGCCGTGGTGAACATTAAAATGTGAGAATGTTAACTAACACCATAGCTACATGCAACTGTGTAATTTAGATACTTAATGGGTTTTTGTTTATTTATACACCGCAACAGGACATCCAAGATTTCTTTAAGAAATCATTTTAGAGACCGATTTCATGCAGAGAACGTTCACCGACACTCACACACACATTCAATGTTTGTGTTGAGAATAATGCATGTTAGATGACTAATTAATGCCTAGGTGATGTTTTTTTTATTTATAAGAACAAAACTGTGTGGTCCAATCCATGTTAAATACAAAATGATTTTCAGGCTCTTGTTCAGTGCCACATTTAATACCATCTATATTAGGGCACTGGGCATTGCAAAGATTTTTTAATTCGTGTTTAATATTTTCTAAACAAGTATTTATTTCTAGTTGAATTTTCTAGCTGATTTCCCATGGGCCCCCCTGACTGGTCCTTGGTCCACCCTGTGGCCCCCCCATTTATAAAATCCTAGAATCACCCCTGTTTGGCGGGGCAAATAAACTGCATCCAACTGCTTTCCCTGACGCCTGGATCGTTCGGTGGCGTATTCAAACATGTTGTTTGTCCGCAGCCAGGAACAGCACGTCTGCGTGGCATCGCAATCTTCTTGTAAACAGACCCACTCGCTGCATGACAACGCATGCGATGATGCGAAATGAGGCATAGTTGTCTTGTGCTGGAGGCGGTCATATGCAAACGACTGGTACGTCACTTCGTACCGTGACGTCACCTCGTACCATGGATCCACAACGAGCTGTATTTAGAGCTTGATTAAATAAATGCTTCGTTTATAATGGGGGGGGGGGGGGGCATCTTAAGCTATTAAACTTGCAGGAAGTTTTAATAATACATAGATCTCTTATATACCAAAAGATCAAGGCAAATTTGGTCTCATGTCATGACCCCTTTAAAAGTATAATGTAAAGTATAAAAAGCAAAGCATACTTTGAGATTAGCCTGGCTATTGACTATTTTCCTACAGTAATTTCCCTTTTACATCATATAATGTACATCATATGGTTAAGAACTTTTAGTAATAATCAAAATAATAGTTGACATTAAAGAAACTGCTGCTAATGAATTTCTCCTCTTCAGGGCGTGGAGTTTTCACCACTGGAGCTTTCTTCAGAGGGGATTTTGTTCTTGAATACAGAGGTGAACTTCTGAGTTCAGAGGAGAGTCTTGCTCGAACTGAACACTACACTGAAGCTGAGAACACGTTCCTGTTTGATTTTCAGTGGCATGGCAGAAATTGGTGGTGAGTAAAGAACTGTTGGATTGATGTAGTAGTGATGATAAAATATCTGGAACTGTAAAATACTCAGGGTGTGTTCATGCCTGTAGTTCTGTTCGCTTGGTTCGTTTGGTCCGGGTCTGCTTAGTGTTCAGATTGGCATTTCTATCGTCAAACCTGTTATGCTTGACCAGTTTGTCCTTTTTAGGGTCACATCTTCCTGTTTTTGGTTCGTTTATATGTCTCTGGTCCATGTTATGCTCATATTTCATTCAAACCGCACCAGAGTTTTTCTCTGTATTCCCTAAAGAGAACAAAATGGTTAAAGGGATAGTTCAGGATTTAGCATTAAGCTTTGTATTAGTAGAAAACCTGTAGTATTTTCGAATTACCATGCTTTCCACCCTCATATCCCCCTGAGACGAGAGATTTATGTATTTTTTGTCTGGAAAAAATCCTCCGATGAAGCAAAATTCGTCATTTTGCGTCATCGGAGGATTTTTTGGCCAGAGGCTAAAGACTACAGCCAGTAGTAGGGGCTGTCCCGCATGTTCTCAACCCGCCCATAGAGGGTGGGATCTCACTCACACAATGTACACATAGTGTCAGACATCTTTTTCTGGAAGCTAAGCTAGCAGGTTCTTGTTCTGTGGCGAAAGCTGAGTAGTAGGGGTTACCATCCTCTTTTTCCCGGACATGTCCGGCCGTCGATGTCCGGGATTCAGCTTTTGCTTTCTGCAGTCGCCATTCATTGTTTACATGCACACCTTTTGTTTCAATCTAACTGAATTCATTCCGATTGGTGAATCTGAATGTAGTGTTTACATGAAAGCTAAACAAGTGATCGGTTGATGTGCATTTTAACATTGCTAAGAAAATTTCGTCTCACAGGTGTCGCTCATCAGTAATCACGCCACCGGCCTCGCGCCGTTCTCCCGCGGCCCTCACTCGTCCTGCTCGCCACAGTAAACATGACTCGTGTCGTTCTCCCGCGGCCCTCACTCGTCCTGCTCGCCACAGTAAACATGACTCGTGTCGTTCTCCCGCGGCCCTCACTCGTCCTGCTCGCCACAGTAAACATGACTCGTGTCGTTCTCCCGCGGCCCTCACTCGTCCTGCTCGCCACAGTAAACATGACTCGTGTCGTTCTCCCGCGGCCCTCACTCGTCCTGCTCGCCACAGTAAACATGACTCGTGTCGTTCTCCCGCGGCCCTCACTCGTCCTGCTCGCCACAGTAAACATGACTCACACCGTTCTCCCGCTGCCCTCACTCGTCCTGCTCGCCACAGTAAACATGACTCGTGTCGTTCTCCCGCGGCCCTCACTCGTCCTGCTCGCCACAGTAAACATGACTCGTGTCGTTCTCCCGCGGCCCTCACTCGTCCTGCTCGCCACAGTAAACATGACTCGAGCCGTTCTCCCTCTGCCCTCACTCGTCCTGCTCGCCACAGTAAACATGACTCGTGCCGTTCTCCCGCGGCCCTCACTTGTCCTGCTCGCCACAGTAAACATGACTCGCGCCGTTCTCCCGCGGCCCTCACTCGTCCTGCTCGCCACATTAAACATGACTCGCGTCGTTCTCCCGCGGCCCTCACTCGTCCTGCTCGCCACAGTAAACATGACTCGCGCCGTTCTCCCGCGGCCCTCACTCGTCCTGATCGCCACAGTAAACATGACTCGTGCCGTTCTCCCGCGGCCCTCACTCGTCCTGCTCGCCACAGTAAACATGACTCGCGCGTTCTCCCGCGGCCCTCACTCGTCCTGCTCGCCACAGTAAACATGACTCGTGCCGTTCTCCCGCGGCCCTCACTCGTCCTGATCGCCACAGTAAACATGACTCGTGCCGTTCTCCCGCGGCCCTCACTCGTCCTGCTCGCCACAGTAAACATGACTCGTGCCGTTCTCCCGCGGCCCTCACTCGTCCTGCTCGCCACAGTAAACATGACTCGCGCCGTTCTCCCGCGGCCCTCACTCGTCCTGCTCGCCACAGTAAACATGACTCGTGCCGTTCTCCCGCGGCCCTCACTCGTCCTGCTCGCCACAGTAAACATGACTCGTGCCGTTCTCCCGCGGCCCTCACTCGTCCTGCTCGCCACAGTAAACATGACTCGTGCGTTCTCCCGCGGCCCTCACTCGTCCTGCTCGCCACAGTAAACATGACTCGTGCCGTTCTCCCGCGGCCCTCACTCGTCCTGCTCGCCACAGTAAACATGACTCGCGCGTTCTCCCGCGGCCCTCACTCGTCCTGCTCGCCACAGTAAACATGACTCGTGTCGTTCTCCCGCGGCCCTCACTCGTCCTGCTCGCCACAGTAAACATGACTCGCGTCGTTCTCCCGCGGCCCTCACTCGTCCTGCTCGCCACAGTAAACATGACTCGTGCCGTTCTCCCGCGGCCCTCACTCGTCCTGCTCGCCACAGTAAACATGACTCGCGCGTTCTCCCGCGGCCCTCACTCGTCCTGCTCGCCACAGTAAACATGACTCGTGTCGTTCTCCCGCGGCCCTCACTCGTCCTGCTCGCCACAGTAAACATGACTCGCGTCGTTCTCCCGCGGCCCTCACTCGTCCTGCTCGCCACAGTAAACATGACTCGCGCCGTTCTCCCGCGGCCCTCACTCGTCCTGCTCGCCACAGTAAACATGACTCGCGTCGTTCTCCCGCGGCTCTCACTCGTCCTGCTCGCCACAGTAAACATGACTCGCGCCGTTCTCCCGCGGCCCTCACTCGTCCTGCTTGCCACAGTAAACATGACTCGCGCCGTTCTCCCGCGGCCCTCACTCGTCCTGATCGCCACAGTAAACATGACTCGTGCCGTTCTCCCGCGGCCCTCACTCGTCCTGCTCGCCACAGTAAACATGACTCGTGCCGTTCTCCCGCGGCCCTCACTCGTCCTGATCGCCACAGTAAACATGACTCGTGCCGTTCTCCCGCGGCCCTCACTCGTCCTGCTCGCCACAGTAAACATGACTCGTGCCGTTCTCCCGCGGCCCTCACTCGTCCTGCTCGCCACAGTAAACATGACTCGTGCCGTTCTCCCGCGGCCCTCACTCGTCCTGCTCGCCACAGTAAACATGACTCGCGCGTTCTCCCGCGGCCCTCACTCGTCCTGCTCGCCACAGTAAACATGACTCGTGTCGTTCTCCCGCGGCCCTCACTCGTCCTGCTCGCCACAGTAAACATGACTCGCGTCGTTCTCCCGCGGCTCTCACTCGTCCTGCTCGCCACAGTAAACATAATGAATGGTGACTGTAGAACGCAAAAGCCGAATCCCGAACATTTTGGGCGATCTCAAAACACATTTTCGAACTCACTAGTAGCCTATACTTGTTGTTTAACTACTGCGCTCTGTTACCGGTAGGCGTGGCCTCCTAGGGCAGCGAAGCAAGTGCATTCTGGGAGTTGTTGTCTTTCATCCACATAAGCCAAAAATACATTTTCTGGCTTTTCTCAGTCTACAGTAGAAAGCTCCAAATTCAAAAATAATTTCACATTTCTTCTACATAAATGACCCATTGTAAATACATATTCATCTTCGCAGAGGTGAAGTATCCCTTTAATTTGAGATGGCTTTATCTGAGAGCTGAGAGGATGTTGCAGTACACTATCATATATATCAGTGGTTTTCAGACCCTCTCTGCAGATTCTGTATGTCTCCTTCACCAGACACACTCAGTTGAGTTCATAGAGCCGTGTTCTGATGATAAACTCCTCATCTGAATCAGCTGGATTAAAACACGAGACATACAGCATATGCAGAGCGGTGGGTTCCCAGGACTGGGGTTCAGAACCACTTATAGAAAATAACTGTACATTTCTATCATGTATACTAAGATTACAAGTATTGAGTGATAATTGGATGTCTTTATAGCATGGATGCATCTAAAGAAGACGGGTTGTCCTTGGGAAGACTTGTAAACGATCAGACCAGAAATCCTACTTGCAAAATGAGAACCGTTGAAGTGAGCAGAAAACCTCACCTGTGTCTCTTTGCTGTACGAGACATTCTACCAGGAGAAGAAATCACTTACAATTATGGAGACTCAGATTGGCCATGGCGAGTCAAGGTACTATCAAGAAAATGCTAAAGAGATTGATCAGTAATTCATGATAATCTTTTACTGTCATTCTGATTAGTTACCATGTGATTGTGGTCTCATATTTCTGAAGCCTTTAAATCAAGCATCAGCAGAATCCACTGATAAAAAGCCAGCCAGCAGTTTGGGCCCGCAGAAATCGGTAGGTCCACTTTAAAACATCTGTATCATTATATTATTGACTATTTCAGCTTAGAGATGTGTGTGAAAGAAATGATAGTTAAAGTGTAGGACAGCTAGAGAAATGAACATAAACAAGTTTTTCTGTCCTTCACAAATATTTCCTGCTTTCTTAGCCCCATTGTGCAGCTTCTCTTCCCTTTCCTGAATTGGACAAGGTGAACAGCAAGGGTCCACATAAGCTGTCAGGCAAAGCAAGAACATCAAGGAATAAAACGGTAACCATCTCATACATGCAGCAGCGATCTACTGATGTTTACTGCCAGCTAGTTAAAAGTGCAGTCAGTGATTTCTGATAAACACTGTTGATATTTAAAATCGACAGCCAAACAAACACACACCTCCCTTCATTGCTCCGCCCCCAAAATAATGAACAACACAGGCAACCAGTTGACTACAGGTGCATATCCACTTCATCCAGCACACGTGTGTAATAGTTGTGGCACGTTCGGATCATTTTACTGACTTGGATCTTTGAATCTCGTTCATCAAAATTAACAAATCTTTTTTCGAAAACCTTTTGTTCATTTCAGTAGAATGTATTTAAAATGGTAGCCAAATTCCCCAAACACATCAAATGTTGATCGCATTTAGAATAAGAAAAAAAGTGCGATGCAAGGAAAAGGCCAAATTATGAGAGACGGAAATGATTCATTAATTTATTTGGGTCTTCAGGCTATGCAGTCTGTTAGTTACCTCACCTCCCGATCTAAGCCGTTCGTTCATCCTGTGACATCCTCATAAACTTAACTTTGCAGTCTGTAGTACCGGATACGTACACGTTTCGAGTCTATCGACTTCGGGTTCAAGTCATTCGTTCATCACGTGGCAGCCCCATTGAGCTATGCAGTCTGTAGTACCGGATACGTACACGTTTCGAGTCTATCGACTTCGGGTTCAAGTCATTCGTTCATCACGTGGCAGCCCCATTGAGCTATGCAGTCAATACTGGATGCAGAATTGATTAGTTCATATTTTGAGTCTTCGAGGACTTGAGAGGTGAACTAATCATTTATCTTTCCAGTACTGACAGCATAGCCTCAATGGGACTGATGGGAAGAACGAAGGACCCAAAGACTCGAGTGATTTAACTAATCATTTCTGTTTCCAGTACAGAACCTATAGGATGTTGTGTGTGCGCAGTCAACACAAAATTAAAGAATCACTCTCTGAGACAACTCAGTAGTCACGAGTCATTAAAGATTGTTCAAAATGTCTATCACACAAACAAGCCCCCCCGTTGGACCCCATTGAAGTCACTATATGGAGAAACACCTGGAGTGTGTTCCTCAAAAACCTTCATTTCTTTTACACTGAAGAAAGAAAGACATGAACATCTTAGATGGTGTGATGATGGCGAGTAAATTATCAGGAAATTTTAATTCTGAAGTGAACTAATCATTTAAGTAGTTATTGGTTCAGAGTTTTAATGTCTGAACCAGTGTAACTATTAATTTGACTATTGTCACAATTTTGTTGTTTTTTATTTTATTAATGATCTTTGCTTTGAAGTGTGCAAAACACGTTTCTTTATTTTTTGTTTACCCCTACAGTGTGTTTGTTTTGTTTTATATGGGTGCCACAGTTTTCAATATTTTTAATGTCATTTTATTCTTGTTTAAGCTAAATATCTCTTTATATATCTGCAGAAGCGGTTTCAATCAAGACTGTTACAGTCATCCTCAGTCGCATCCATATCTGGTGCACCCTCTTCATCAGCACCCTGTGCTGTGTCCACCTCTATAATGGCCTCATCAACCTCATGCCCTCCTGCCCTGTCCTCATCAACATCAACACCTCCCACGTCACCTTCATCATCCTCGCCTGTGCAGCCTTCATCATCCTCGCCTGTGCAGCCTTCATCATCCTCGCCTGTGCAGCCTTCATCATCCTCGCCTGTGCAGCCTTCATCATCCTCGCCTGTGCAGCCTTCATCATCCTCGCCTGGGCAGCCTTCATCAGCCTCGCCTGGGCAGCCTTCATCATCCTCGCCTGTGCAGCCTTCATCAGCCTCGCCTGGGCAGCCTTCATCAGCCTTGCCTGGGCAGCCTTCATCATCCTCGCCTGGGCAGCCTTCATCAGCCTCGCCTGGGCAGCCTTCATCAGCCTCGCCTGGGCAGCCTTCATCATCCTCGCCTGGGCAGCCTTCATCAGCCTCGCCTGGGCAGCCTTCATCAGCCTCGCCTGGGCAGCCTTCATCAGCCTCGCCTGGGCAGCCTTCATCATCCTCGCCTGTGCAGCCTTCATCAGCCTCGCCTGGGCAGCCTTCATCAGCCTGGCCTGGGCAGCCTTCATCATCCTCGCCTGGGCAGCCTTCATCAGCCTCGCCTGTGCAGCCTTCATCATCCTCGCCTGTGCAGCCTTCATCAGCCTCGCCTGGGCAGCCTTCATCATCCTCGCCTGTGAAGCCTTCATCAGCCTCGTCTGTGCAGCCTTCATCAGCCTCGCCTGGGCAGCCTTCATCATCCTCGCCTAGGCAGCCTTCATCAGCCTCGCCTGTGCAGCCTTCATCAGCCTCACCTGGGCAGCCTTCATCAGCCTCGCCTGGGCAGCCTTCATCAGCCTCGCCTGGGCAGCCTTCATCAGCCTCGCCTGGGCAGCCTTCATCATCCTCGCCTGTGCAGCCTTCATCAGCCTCGCCTGGGCAGCCTTCATCAGCCTCGCCTGGGCAGCCTTCATCAGCCTCGCCTGGGCAGCCTTCATCATCCTCGCCTGTGCAGCCTTCATCAGCCTCGCCTGGGCAGCCTTCATCATCCTCGCCTGGGCAGCCTTCATCAGCCTCGTCTGTGCAGCCTTCATCAGCCTCGCCTGGGCAGCCTTCATCAGCCTCGCCTGTGCAGCCTTCATCAGCCTCGCCTGTGCAGCCTTCATCAGCCTCGCCTGGGCAGCCTTCATCATCCTCGCCTGTGCAGCCTTCATCAGCCTCGTCTGTGCAGCCTTCATCAGCCTCGCCTGGGCAGCCTTCATCAGCCTCGCCTGGGCAGCCTTCATCAGCCTCGCCTGGGCAGCCTTCATCAGCCTGGCCTGGGCAGCCTTCATCAGCCTCGCCTGTGCAGCCTTCATCAGCCTCGCCTGTGCAGCCTTCATCAGCCTCGCCTGGGCAGCCTTCATCATCCTCGCCTGGGCAGCCTTCATCAGCCTCGCCTGGGCAGCCTTCATCAGCCTCGTCTGTGCAGCCTTCATCATCCTCGCCTGGGCAGCCTTCATCATCCTCGCCTGGGCAGCCTTCATCATCCTCGCCTGGGCAGCCTTCATCATCCTCGCCTGGGCAGCCTTCATCATCCTCGCCTGTGCAGCCTTCATCAGCCTCGCCTGGGCAGCCTTCATCATCCTCGCCTGGGCAGCCTTCATCAGCCTGGCCTGGGCAGCCTTCATCAGCCTGGCCTGGGCAGCCTTCATCATCCTCGCCTGTGCAGCCTTCATCATCCTCACCTGGGCAGCCTTCATCAGCCTCGCCTGGGCAGCCTTCATCAGCCTCGCCTGGGCAGCCTTCATCAGCCTGGCCTGTGCAGCCTTCATCAGCCTCGCCTGTGCAGCCTTCATCAGCCTCGCCTGTGCAGCCTTCATCAGCCTCGCCTGTGCAGCCTTCATCATCCTCGCCTGTGAAGCCCTCATCGCCTTATGCGCAGCATTCATCATCCTCATCCTCGCCTGCTCCACCCTTATCTTCACCTTGTGCTGTGTCAACACCAGTGGTTCACTCATCACAGGTGTCTGAGACACTCTCATGGGAGGTGGGTAGATTCATTTGCTGAATTATTGGGATGGTCGGGGTGTATTGCACTGGTAGAACTAACAATAGATTATATGAAATTATATATCATTTATATTGGTTTGTATTCATCCTCTTCCAGATATCCTCTTTAAGGCCATCAAGAAAAAGACAGGTATGTGACTTGCCATGTGATACTTTATATGCAATTTTTTTTTGCATAATTATGAATTGGCTTGCATAATAGTATCCGCAATATGATGAAACGTAATGTTACAGCAACCACTGCCTTGAGTAAGTGTTAAATTCTCTCATTCAGTATTCCGGAAGTTCCGTCTGTGACACAGACTACAGCGATGTCACAGACTACAGCGATGTTGACTACATACCAAAAATCAGCTCCGATGAATCGGATGGTAGTTCTTCTGGACATGACATGGTCAAAAGTGCTTTGATACATCCAACATCTCCCAACGAGGCAGGTAGTTCATCTGATCAATTTATGACCGCACCATCACCAAAAAAGATGAAATGCCAATCTAAAGAGACAAACACTTTGTCTGGTGAAAAGACTTTTATTCAGTCAATGCCATCACCAAAGCAGGAACGCAAGGCGTACAACAAGAAGCAGTATTGCCTTTATTGCTCTAAGCCATATTCAAAAATGGCAAGACACCTTGAATTTGTCCATCGCAACGAAGTGGGGGTTGTAAAGGCAATAGCATTTCCAAAACATTCCAAAGAAAGACAAGTCCAGTTAAACCTCCTTAGAAAAAGGGGCAACTTTGCCCACAACACAGATGTGGTGAGACAAGGACATGGGGAGATGATTGCCTGCTACCGTCCAAAAAATAGACAAAGAGCCAAAGAATTTATTCACTGCATTTACTGCCAAGGGCTTTACAACAAGCATAGCCTTTGGAAGCATATCAAAAACTGTCCCCTTAAACCTAAAGAGGATGATGCCCAGGGCAGGAAAAGAGTTCGATCTCTGTGTGCTTTAAACACACCAGTTGGCTTAGAAGTGAGCAAAGGTTTCAAGAAAATACTGTCCTTTATGAACTATGATGAAGTTTCGCGTGTAGTTCATACTGACAGATGCATCATGCAGCTGGGGGAGCACATGTTCAACAGGATGGGGTCTGATGTGACCAAACATGACTACATCAGACAGAAGATGAGAGAAGTAGGCAGACTTCTTCTTGAAGCAAGGAAGATTACCCCACTGAGAACAATGGTAGACTTCTTCATACCAGCAAACTTCAAACATGTCATAGCAGCTGTTAAAGTTTTATGTGGCTACAATGAAGAGAAAAACTCCTACCGCATTCCTTCTTTAGCTCTCAAACTTGGGCATTCTTTAAACAAGGTCTGTAGCATTGTTGAGAGCAATGCCATGATGTATGGAGATCATGATCGTGCTGAATGCGCCCGAGACTTCAGGAAAATACACCAGGCAAGGTGGAATGAGTACATTTCTGCTGGTGCTATAACTACATTGAAAGAAGCCAAGTGGAACACACCACAGATCATTCCTTTCACTCAGGATGTCAAAGTCCTGCACACACATCTTGAAAAGAAACACGATGGGCTCCTAAGTAAGCTCAGAACTTGCCCTTCTGCTGACAGCTACTCTGCTCTAGCCAAGGTCACACTGTCCCAGGTCATCCTGTTCAACCGAAGGAGAGAAGGTGAGGTATCCCGGATGCTTTTGTCAGCTTTTAAAAGTAGGGATTCTTCTGAGCTACACAAAGACATTGCCATCTGTCTGTCTGAGTTTGAGAGGAAGCTGTGTCTGCACTTCACAAGAGTTGAGATCCGGGGTAAACGAGGCAGAAAGGTTCCTGTGCTCCTCAAGCCTTCCATGGTTTCTGCCATGGAGCTGCTCGTTGAAACGCGGGAGCTTTGTGGTGTTCCAGCAGAGAATCCCTTTATGTTTGCCAGATGTGGAGCAATGTCAGCCTACAGAGGTGGAGAGTGCATCAACAAAGCTGCTTGCGAATGTGGCATAAAGAACCCTGAAGCACTGTCATCAACTAGGCTCAGGAAACACATAGCAACCATGTCTAAAATTCTTAACCTTGATGAGAATGAAGCAGACCAACTGGCTGATTTCCTTGGTCACGATATCAGAATCCACAGACAGTATTACCGGTTACCAGAGGGAACACTGCAGCTGGCAAAAATGAGTAAAGTCCTAATGGCCATGGAGAAAGGAACACTGTCTGACTACAAAGGAAAGAAACTTGATGACATTGAAATTGACCCAAATGGTATGAGTATATTTAGTCTGTGTGTATCTGTGCTGTACTTATTTGCAAAACACATCATGTCACAGATACTAAGTATAAGCAATATAGTGTTAATTTTATTGTCATTTAATTATTTAGAGCAACTTGAGGCCCAAGGTGATTCCATGTCAAGTGATGAGGAGGACTACAGTGACCTATCTCAGACAACAGCACCAGCAGAGACTGATCGACCTGTTCAACCTGTTCAATCTGATCAACCTGTTCAACCTGTTCAATCTGATCAATCTGTTTCACAGGTGGATCAATGTAAGAAAAATCTCTAAACTGCACAAACAACAATAATCAAATAAACATGAATTAGCTCCAAGCAGCAATATCCAGCCAAATTCAAATAATCAACACATGAGGACACAATCTTGATTTGGTCTTTACTCACCGATTTAGTTGTAATGAGAATTTACTTTTTAACTATTTCATAGGTTCTTCACACGCTCCAAAAAAGAAATGGGAGGACAGTGAGGTAAAAGCAGTAGAGAGACACATGATGAAGTTCATCAAGACATGCAAAGTTCCTGGTAAGCAAGACTGTGAAAGATGCATTCACGCAGAGCCAGAAGCTTTGAAGCAGCGAACATGGACTGGTGTGAAAAATTATGTGCGGAACAGGATCACGACTCTTAAAAGAAAGGGTGGTTTGTAGGGAGCCATCAACACTTCAACACTTTGCATATTATGCTCTTTTTGTAAGAAATTGAGCTTAATTAAAAGAAATGAGGATAAAGGTGTAGAAATATTCTGAGGATGGAATGAAACAGAATATAAAGTGAAAAGTTAGAGTATAAGAAAGCTAATGAAGAAGTAGAGGATAGTAATATAGTCTAATTTCATTTATTCAGTTTTCTTTGTTCAGTTGCAATGAAGTTGGATGGAATGTCATGTTAAACTTTTTGATATTTCTGTTATAGAGGGAGGAGAGAATGTAAAGATGATAAAGTGAAGAGTGATTAGCTGTGTTGGACATGGGCTGTGGCTGGATGTAACCGATCGGTGAGAGTTGCCGTGTGGAGGCGGGAGGAGCTGAAAACTGAGACGTGAGTTTGACACTTTCTGCTTCCCGTAGTGACGCTTGCGCTGTGTTTGCATACTTTACCACAGCTGAAGTGGAATAAATGCATTATTTGCCAAATACACCGATATTTCAGAGACATTTTGATTCAATACATGTACTGCTTAATACAGCGTCTGTTTGTACAAGAATATAGTTCAACATAAGCCTAAATCCCAATGAAGTGGGGTCTACATTGTATCAGTTTTATTTTGATAACCATGACAATATAACATCGCGACTACATGAAAAGAGCTTTCACTGTTATAAAAAACAGATTTGTGCGGTGGATTCGGCAAATCGTGGATCAGTTGTGTCGTCATCAGAGCTCGTGAGTCGCTCTGGAGAAAGTGCTCTGGCTGAGTCCTGCTCTCGAATCGCTCTCGCCGTACTCTGAGACCATACGTCACAGTCACGGGGCGTCGCTGTCTGAAGCCGTACACAAGCTCTAACCGTCATGCACTGCTCAAGTCAGCCGTCTGTGCAGCGCTGTCCAACAAGTTCAACAAGCATAAAGCTCTCCTCCCTCTTTACATCATCTTTATATTCTCCTCCCTCTTTACATCCCCTTTACATTCTCCTCCCTCTTTACATCTGTAAAGTAAAGGGGATGTAAAGAGAAGGAGTGAATGTAAAGAGGAGAGAATGTAAAGAGGATGTAAAGAGGGAGGAGAGAATGTAAAGAGGATGTAAAGAGGGAGGAGAGAATGTAAAGAGGATGTAAAGAGGGAGGAGAGAATGTAAAGGGGATGTAAAGAGGGAGGAGAGAATGTAAAGGGGGTGTAAAGAGGGAGGAGAGAATGTAAAGAGGAGAGAATGTAAAGAGGATGTAAAGAGGGAGGAGAGAATGTAAAGAGGGAGGAGAGAATGTAAAGGGGATGTAAAGAGGAGGAGTGAATGTAAAGAGAGAATGTAAAGAGGATGTAAAGAGGGAGGAGAGAATGTAAAGAGGATGTAAAGAGGGAGGAGAGAATGTAAAGAGGATGTAAAGAGGGAGGAGAGAATGTAAAGGGGGTGTAAAGAGGAGGAGTGAATGTAAAGAGGAGAGAATGTAAAGAGGATGTAAAGAGGGAGGAGAGAATGTAAAGAGGATGTAAAGAGGGAGGAGAGAATGTAAAGAGGATGTAAAGAGGGAGGAGAGAATGTAAAGGGGATGTAAAGAGGGAGGAGAGAATGTAAAGGGGGTGTAAAGAGGGAGGAGAGAATGTAAAGAGGGAGGAGAGAATGTAAAGGGAATGTAAAGAGGGAGGAGATAATGTAAAGGATGTAAAGAGGGAGGAGAGAATGTAAAGGGAATGTAAAGAGGGAGGAGATAATGTAAAGGATGTAAAGAGGGAGGAGAGAATGTAAAGGGAATGTAAAGAGGGAGGAGATAATGTAAAGGATGTAAAGAGGGAGGAGAGAATGTAAAGGGAATGTAAAGAGGGAGGAGAGAATGTAATGGATGTAAAGAGGGAGGAGAGAATGTAAAGAGGAAGGAGAGAATGTAAAGAGGGAGGAGATAATGTAAAGGATGTAAAGAGGGAGGAGAGAATGTAAAGAGGGAGGAGAGAATGTAAAGAGGGAGGAGATAATGTAAAGGATGTAAAGAGGGAGGAGAGACTGTAAAGAGGGAGGAGAGAATGTAAAGAGCATGTAAAGAGGGAGGAGAGAATGTAAAGGGGATGTAAAGAGGGAGGAGAGAATGTAAAGAGGGAGGAGAGAAGAGAATGTAAAGAGGGAGGAGAGAATGTAAAGGGGATGTAAAGAGGGAGGAGAGAATGTAAAGAGGGAGGAGAGAATGTAAAGGGGATGTAAAGAGGGAGGAGAGAATGTAAAGAGGGAGGAGAGAATGTAAAGGATGTAAAGAGGGAGGAGAGAATGTAAAGGATGTAAAGAGGGAGGAGAGAATGTAAAGGATGTAAAGAGGGAGGAGAGAATGTAAAGGGGATGTAAAGAGGGAGGAGAGAATGTAAAGAGGGAGAAGAGAATGTAAAGAGGGAGGAGAGAATGTAAAGAGGGAGGAGATAATGTAAAGGGGATGTAAAGAGGGAGGAGAGAATGTAAAGGGGATGTAAAGAGGGAGGAGAGAATGTAAAGAGGGAGGAGAGATTGTAAAGAGGGAGGAGAGAATGTAAAGGATGTAAAGAGGGAGGAGAGAATGTAAAGAGGGAGGAGAGAATGTAAAGAGGATGTAAAGAGGGAGGAGAGAATGTAAAGAGGATGTAAAGAGGGAGGAGAGGATGTGAAGAGGGAGGAGAGAATGTAAAGAGGGAGAAGAGAATGTAAAGAGGGAGGAGAGAATGTAAAGGGGATGTAAAGAGGGAGGAGAGAATGTAAAGAGGGAGAAGAGGATGTAAAGAGGGATGAGAATGTAAAGGGGATGTAAAGAGGGAGGAGAGAATGTAAAGAGGGAGGAGAGAATGTAAAGAGGGAGGAGAGAATGTAAAGAGGGAGAAGAGAATGTAAAGCGGGAGGAGAGAATGTAAAGAGGGAGGAGATAATATAAAGAGGATGTAAAGAGGGAGGAGAGAATGTAAAGAGGGAGGAGGGAACGTAAAGAGGGAGGAGAGAATGTAAAGAGGATGTAAAGAGGGAGGAGAGAATGTAAAGAGGATGTAAAGAGGGAGGAGAGAATGTAAAGAGGGAGGAGAGAATGTAAAGAGGGAGAAGAGAATGTAAAGAGGGAGGAGAGAATGTAAAGGGGATGTAAAGAGGGAGGAGAGAATGTAAAGAGGGAGGAGAGAATGTAAAGAGGGAGGAGAGAATGTAAAGAGGGAGGAGAGAATGTAAAGAGGGGGGAGAGAATGTAAAGAGGGAGAAGAGAATGTAAAGAGGGAGGAGAGAATGTAAAGAGGGAGGAGATAATGTAAAGAGGATGTAAAGAGGGAGGAGAGAATGAATGTAAAGAGGGAGGAGAGAATGTAAAGAGGGAGGAGAGAATGTAAAGGGGGATGAGAATGTAAAGGGGATGTAAAGAGGGAGGAGAGAATGTAAAGAGGGAGGAGAGAATGTAAAGAGGGAGGAGAGAATGTAAAGAGGGAGGAGAGAATGTAAAGAGGGAGAAGAGAATGTAAAGAGGGAGGAGAGAATGTAAAGAGGGAGGAGATAATATAAAGAGAATGTAAAGAGGGAGGAGAGAATGTAAAGAGGGAGGAGAGAATATAAAGAGAATGTAAAGAGGGAGGAGAGGATGTAAAGAGGGAGGAGAGAATGTAAAGGGGATGTAAAGAGGGAGGAGAGAATGTAAAGAGGGAGAAGAGGATGTAAAGAGGGATGAGAATGTAAAGGGGATGTAAAGAGGGAGGAGAGAATGTAAAGAGGGAGGAGAGAATGTAAAGAGGGAGGAGAGAATGTAAAGAGGGAGGAGAGAATGTAAAGAGGGAGAAGAGAATGTAAAGAGGGAGGAGAGAATATAAAGAGGATGTAAAGAGGGAGGAGAGAATGTAAAGAGGGAGGAGAGAATGTAAAGAGGATGTAAAGAGGGAGGAGAGAATGAATGTAAAGAGGGAGGAGAGAATGTAAAGAGGGAGGAGAGAATGTAAAGAGGGAGGAGAGAATGTAAAGAGGGAGGAGAGAATGTAAAGAGGGAGGAGAGAATGTAAAGAGGGAGAAGAGAATGTAAAGAGGGAGGAGAGAATGTAAAGAGGGAGGAGATAATATAAAGAGGATGTAAAGAGGGAGGAGAGAATTTAAAGAGGGAGGAGAGAATGTAAAGAGGATGTAAAGAGGGAGGAGAGAATGTAAAGAGGGGGGAAAGAATGTAAAGAGGGAGGAGAGAATGTAAAGGGGATGTGAAGAGGGAGGAGAGAATGTAAAGGGGATGTAAAGAGGGAGGAGAGAATGTAAAGGGGATGTGAAGAGGGAGGAGAGAATGTAAAGGGGATGTAAAGAGGGAGGAGAGAATGTAAAAGATGTAAAGAGGGAGGAGAATGTAAAGGGGATGTAAAGAGGGAGGAGAATATAAAGATGATGTAAAGAGGGAGGAGAGCTTTATGCTTGTTGAACTTGTTGGACAGCGCTGCACAGACGGCTGACTTGAGCAGTGCATGACGGTTAGAGCTTGTGTACGGCTTCAGACAGCGACGCCCCGTGACTGTGACGTATGGTCTCAGAGTACGGCGAGAGCGATTCGAGAGCAGGACTCAGCCAGAGCAGTTTCTCCAGAGCGACTCACGAGCTCTGATGACGACACAACTGATCCACGATTTGCCGAATCCACCGCACAAATCTGTTTTTTATAACAGTGAAAGCTCTTTTCATGTAGTCGCGATGTTATATTGTCATGGTTATCAAAATAAAACTGATACAATGTAGACCCCACTTCATTGGGATTTAGGCTTATGTTGAACTATATTCTTGTACAAACAGACGCTGTATTAAGCAGTACATGTATTGAATCAAAATGTCTCTGAAATATCGGTGTATTTGGCAAATAATGCATTTATTCCACTTCAGCTGTGGTAAAGTATGCAAACACAGCGCAAGCGTCACTACGGGAAGCAGAAAGAGTCAAACTCACGTCTCAGTTTTCAGCTCCTCCCGCCTCCACACGGCAACTCTCACCGATCGGTTACATCCAGCCACAGCCCATGTCCAACACAGCTAATGTAAAGGATGAAAGAGGGAGGAGTGAAGGTAAAGAGGGAGGAAATGGGGAGGAGTGAAGGTAAAGAGGATGGAAAAGAGGGAGGAGTGAAGGTAAACAGGTTGAAAAGAGGGAGGAGTGAAGGTAAACAGGTTGAAAAGAGGGAGGAGTAAAGGTAAAGAGGATGGAAAAGAGGGAGGATTGAAGGTAAAGAGGGAGAAAATGGGGGAGGAGTGAAGGTAAAGAGGATGGAAAAGAGGGAGGAGTGAAGGTAAAGAGGGAGAAAAGAGGGAGGAGTGAAGGTAAAGAGGATGGAAAAGAGGGAGGAGTGAAGGTAAAGAGGGAGAAAATGGGGGAGGAGTGAAGGTAAAGAGGATGGAAAAGAGGGAGGAGTGAAGGTAAAGAGGGAGAAAAGAGGGAGGAGTGAAGGTAAAGAGGATGGAAAAGAGGGAGGAGTGAAGGTAAAGAGGGAGAAAATGGGGGAGGAGTGAAGGTAAAGAGGATGGAAAAGAGGGAGGAGTGAAGGTAAAGAGGGAGAAAATGGGGAGGAGTGAAGGTAAAGAGGATGGAAAAGAGGGAGGAGTGAAGGTAAAGAGGTTGAAAAGAGGGAGGAGTGAAGGTAAAGAGGGAGGAGTGAAGGTAAAGGAGGAGGTAGAGATTTTGATGGGTGGATGGAGGAAATATCGAGGATGGTTGTGCACTGAGAATCATTCCCACCTCCAAGTTAATTGATTTTTCATTGTTCTTTTTTTTTTTTTTTATGTTTTTGAATTTCTGTCATTAACTGCAATGTGTACTTTCAACACAATGTGTTCAAGACTGTTAATATTAAAGAGTCATTTAATTGGAGTGTGTGTCACTCGAGTCCCCAAAGAGTCATTTAATCGGAGTGTGTGTGTCTCTCAAGTCCCCAAAGAGTCATTTACTTGGAGTGTGTGTCTCTCAAGTCCCGAAAGAGTCATTTAATCGGAGTGTGTGTGTCTCTCAAGTCCCCAAAGAGTCATTTAATCGGAGTGTGTGTGTCTCTCAAGTCCCCAAAGAGTCATTTAATCGGAGTGTGTGTGTGTGTGTGTGTGTCTCTCAAGTCCCCAAAGAGTCATTTAATCGGAGTGTGTGTGTCTCTCAAGTCCCCAAAGAATCATTTAATCAGAGTGTGTGTGTGTGTCTCTCAAGTCCCCAAAGAGTCATTTAATCGGAGTGTGTGTGTGTGTCTCTCAAGTCCCCAAAGAGTCATTTAATCGGAGTGTGTGTGTCTCTCAAGTCCCCAAAGAGTCATTTAATCGGAGTGTGTGTGTGTCTCTCAAGTCCCCAAAGAGTCATTTAATCGGAGTGTGTGTGTCTCTCAAGTCCCCAAAGAGTCATTTAATCGGAGTGTGTGTGTGTCTCTCAAGTCCCCAAAGAATCATTTAATCGGAGTGTGTGTGTCTCTCAAGTCCCCAAAGAGTCATTTAATCGGAGTGTGTGTGTCTCTCAAGTCCCCAAAGAGTCATTTAATCGGAGTGTGTGTGTCTCTCAAGTCCCCAAAGAGTCATTTAATCGGAGTGTGTGTGTGTCTATCAAGTCCCCAAAGAGTCATTTAATTGAAGTGTGTGTTTTTTTTGTTTGTTTTTTGGACAATTACTACACTTTACAGAAGAACATGACTAATGTGTTAAAGCCCCAGTGAGTTAGCCTGGCTCCGCCCTCCTACGCACTTCCGCTCAATTTTATTTTCCTTCAGTACTACGTCTGGGATTGTGCTGTAGACTTTGGTTTCCAGAAATAATTTTTTTACCGGTCCAATCAGCGAACAGAGGGAGTGGCTGAGAACGATGACGTTGATGTAGCGCGTCAGTTTGAGTTGGAGTTCAGTAATGGCAGCGGAGAAAGACGTGAGAAAATCTATTCGGTCCGTTGTTGCAAAACTGCCGAATATCCAGAAGTTAAAGCCGGAGCAAGATCAATGTTTGCTAAGTGTTGTTGGTGGCCATGATGTTGTGGCCCTCCTCCCCAAGGGGTTCGGGAAAAGTTTAATTTTCCAGCTCACTCCGCTAGTGGTGAATGAGTTAGCTAAGGCGAACGATAGGATGCAAAGCCGATAGTTGTTGTCGTCTCCTCTTGTTGCACTAATGGAGGACCAAGTGAGGGAGGCAGAAAGGTTAGGAGTTGGTGCTGGGCAGCTCGGCGTGCACGATGATCACTGTACAGCATTTGCGGCAGATCCGAAACGACCGCAGCGGCGTATTGTTAATGATTACACCCAGCTTCGACAGTTGACTGAATACATCACTGTCCTTAGTGTCAAATAAACATTTAGAATTTAGAATTGTTCCTTGAACTCTTAAATTCGATGAACAAAACATGCAGCTCTCGTTGACAGACATCTTATTCTAAACATAATCCTCTGATCATTCGGACTTGTTTTTTTATTGCTTAAAACAATACACAAGTAATAACAGAAAACATAATACAAAAACAAACAAAAAATAATAATAAAAACAAAACAAAAATAAAACAGTAGGAGGATAATATAAAATAAACATGAACAAGTTAAGAGAATTACATGACACTGAAAAAGGAAAATAATTACAAACAGTTAATGTTTTTAAGGCTTTTTTTGTTCTCAGACAACTTAATTGAAAAGAGGTATTTTTAAAATTCTTTCACAAATATAAGAAAGAGAGGTTTAGCATTTAGATATTTAGATTTATGAATATGGAATTCGGACTTGTTGTTTCCAGCCGGTTACGGCGCATGACATACGTCACGACCACACGTTAGCGATTGGCTATGGCAGATCCTGAGTGACGCTGGGCAGATCCAATAGTTTTGAACTTTAACAGAGAACCCGCCTACAAGGAAGTAAACGTTTCTCAATGGAGCGAGGCCAGACTCTCTGTACAAATGAAATGTACGAGAGTCTGGTAGAACCAGGCTACCAGTGAGTAGCCAAAGACTCAAGATGTTTTTGTGATAATGATTATTTTGCAGTCGATGCTAAATTAACTAGAGGGATGCAGGCCGTGGTCTTAGAAAAACTATTTAGGCTATATATATATATATTAGTTTGCGTGCCGTGTGCTCGGCTGCTTGCTGTGTTGTGATCGTAATTATACGATCACGCGAGAGAGAAAGTAGATGTGTGCAGTTTCAGCCGTCCTCCTCTGATTGTGATGTGATCGAAATAACAAACAAAACAATTTTGTAAAATGATATATGAATCATTTTTATTTTATCATATATCATTTTACAAAACTTTTTTGTGCATGTGCTCCCGCACACACAATTTCAGTCACAACACGCAGTCAGAGGATGCGCTGAAACATCAGCTCGCGATGCTGTTCCCTTCATTCATAACTCGGACTGAGAAGGATAGGCTATATTTGTGTAAATAGTTGTGCAACTGCGCAAACTTTATGAAGTTTAATGTTTGGGTTCCAGGGGAATTTATGACTGTTTCACCTTTTCAACCTCATCAAAGTTTCGTAATTAGTAAGTTCTGTGCTTTTTCTCTTTTTTTTCTTGTGTGCTGACTGATGAGGGGCCGATGTGCCTTGGTGAAACGGTGTTTGTACATGTAGCTTATTTTTTTAATTATCGTGGCAAGCAATCATAAAATACAGCATATTGCACAAAAAAAAAGCAATTTACTGAGAAACGGACCTCGGGTTTGGGTCGGGCTCAGGCTTAAAATATAACCGTAATGTTCGGGTCAGGTTAAATGATTTCGGGTACGGGCCGGGTTTGGGCTTAAGTTTAAAGCCTGTGCTGACCTCTACTTCAGGCACATAACTTGTAAAATTTCAGCAATTATTAAATGACTTCTGTAGAGCTGTTTTACAGTTGAAATAGAATTGAGCTGAATAATGACACTATTGTCTTCAGTTCCATCTTTGGTTCTCTCTGATAGTCAATCAATCAAATACAGTCAAATGAATAATATTTCTGAATGTTAATTGTCATTCCCCAACTGAGCAGTGAAGGACACTTCATCTCAAGCTACAAATCAGACAAAAATGTTGGCTACCCATTTTCTGTGATCTTGACGAAATAAAAATAAAAATAAAAAACTGTTTACTCACTAAATATATACCATCTCAACAAAGTCCTGATATTATACCTTTACCAGAATCTGTGTATCACCATGGTCCTCAAAGTATGACTTAACCAGAGTCTGTGTATCACCATGGTCCTCAAAGTATGACTTGATCAGAGTTTGTGTTTAATGTCCCCAAAATGGACATAAAAAATACTGTCCCTAAAGTGAAGGCAAAATGTCAGGTCTTTAAGGAAGACTTTTATTAATAAAATCAAGTGATAAGTGTGATGACAGCTTCTCCAGAAGTGCAGTCATGTCTTTCTTTTGTCTCTAGACCCTTCAGAAAGGGGTGTCCCTAAAGGTAGGGTTCCCAGTCATACGTCCTCACATTGTGGTTAAGTAGGTATGTGTGTGTGTGTGTGTGTGTGTGTGTGTGTGTGTGTGTGTGTGTGATGGGTAGTGTTAGTGTGTGTGTGTGTGTGATGGGTTTAGGGGTAGGGTTAGTTTGTGTGTGTGATGGGTGGGTTTAAGGGTAGGGCAAGTGTGTGTGTGTGTGTGTGTGTGTGTGCGCATGTGTGTGTGTGTGTGTGTGTGTGTGTGTGATGGGCAGGTTTAGGGTTAGTGTAGGGTATAGAAAATACAGTTTGTCCAGTATAAAAATCATTATGCCTATTGCTACAAGGATAACAAAACAAACCTGTGTGTGTGTGTGTGTGTGTGTGTGTGTGTAGGTCGCGGTCGTGCGCAGGGCAGTCGGTGTTTCCTGATCTCCAGTAATAAGGATCGCATTATGAAGGAGAAAATAAACATGTTTAAGGAGAAAATCGTGGAGGAGGCGATCGTGGAACTGCAGAGCCTCCATGATCTCAGTTACAAGGTTCTGCACTTTCACTGGATGTTTTAAACATCAGTGCGCCTCTGCTGCGTGACGTCCAGCGCTTGATCTGTGTGTGTGTGTGTGTGTGTTCAGGTGGACAGGTTGCAGAGAGAAGATAAGGCCCGGAGGGATCACGTCAGCGCCAGTCCCGAAAAACCCAAAAATCAAGGCAGTTACCGGCTCCTCTGCGGGAAGTGCAAGAAGTTTGCATGCTTGAGTGACGACCTCAGAGTCGTGCAGGTGTGGCCTTCATCATTCAAGAAATCATCAAATTAATACATAGGGCTGCATAATAAATTGAAATAAATGTGAAATCGTTATGTGTGTGATTATCAAATCACAAATGCACTGCATGAGTGAAGCGGGGAAAGTACAATTGTCTCATAACAGTAATAATATATTTCTCTTCATTTTTAACAATTAGTTCAAAATAATAAAATAAAATACTTCAACTTTAAACCACAGGCTTTTTAAACTACTTATATTAAAAAAATTAAATATTAAAATACTTATCTAAAAAAAAACGTTTAAAAAAGTCAAACTTCAAGCTTTTTAAATTATTTATCTTAAAACATGCAGAATAATCACCATCAAATCAAGCAGCCCTATACCTTAAATAAATAGTTTTAAAATAAAAACAACCCAATTAAAACTCCCCAAAAAATGAAATGCTTAATTTGTTTGCCTGCGTGTGCGGTCACATATGACGATTAACCAGCATTAACGAACCATAAACACGTGAATGTTAATTTATTAAAATATTAACTTAAAATCTCATAGGGAATTCAAGTTATTATGTCAAAGGTTTTAGGCAGTTTAAGGATATGCTATAACGTATGGTGTTACGACGTTTCAGAGCCATAAAAGCTGTTTTGTGTCCCCAGTTTTACTCAGGATGTGTTCGTTTTAGGGCCATGTTTCTGTTTCTTTGTTTGTTTGTCTGTCTATCATCTTTCTCATTCTCTCTGTCCCGCAGGAGTCTCATCACATCGCTCTGGATCGCTCCATGTTCGAGCGCTTTACAACTTTTCCTCATAAGAAACCAAAAACCTTCTGTGGCTTTAGCAAGAACAAGAAGATGCTCTGTGGCGACTGCAAACACGACTGGGGCCTCATCGCCTCTTACCTCACCATCCAGGTAACACACCTGTGAACTCTTTCTGCTTCTGTCACACACCTGTGAACTCTTTCTGCTTCTGTTACACACCTGTGAACTCTTTCTGCTTCTGTTACACACCTGTGAACTCTTTCTGCTTCTGTTACACACCTGTGAACTCTTTCTGCTTCTGTTACACACCTGTGAACTCTTTCTGCTTCTGTTACACACCTGTGAACTCTTTCTGCTTCTGTTACACACCTGTGAACTCTTTCTGCTTCTGTTACACACCTGTGAACTCTTTCTGCTTCTGTTACACACCTGTGAACTCTTTCTGCTTCTGTTACACACCTGTGAACTCTTTCTGCTTCTGTAACACACCTGTGAACTCTTTCTGCTTCTGTAACACACCTGTGAACTCTTTCTGCTTCTGTTACACACCTGTGAACTCTTTCTGCTTCTGTTACACACCTGTGAACTCTTTCTGCTTCTGTTACACACCTGTGAACTCTTTCTGCTTCTGTAACACACCTGTGAACTCTTTCTGCTTCTGTTACACACCTGTGAACTCTTTCTGCTTCTGTAACACACCTGTGAACTCTTTCTGCTTCTGTTACACACCTGTGAACTCTTTCTGCTTCTGTTACACACCTGTGAACTCTTTCTGCTTCTGTTACACACCTGTGAACTCTTTCTGCTTCTGTAACACACCTGTGAACTCTTTCTGCTTCTGTTACACACCTGTGAACTCTTTCTGCTTCTGTTACACACCTGTGAACTCTTTCTGCTTCTGTTACACACCTGTGAACTCTTTCTGCTTCTGTTACACACCTGTGAACTCTTTCTGCTTCTGTAACACACCTGTGAACTCTTTCTGCTTCTGTAACACACCTGTGAACTCTTTCTGCTTCTGTTACACACCTGTGAACTCTTTCTGCTTCTGTTACACACCTGTGAACTCTTTCTGCTTCTCTAACACACCTGTGAACTCTTTCTGCTTCTGTTACACACCTGTGAACTCTTTCTGCTTCTGTTACACACCTGTGAACTCTTTCTGCTTCTCTAACACACCTGTGAACTCTTTCTGCTTCTGTAACACACCTGTGAACTCTTTCTGCTTCTGTAACACACCTGTGAACTCTTTCTGCTTCTGTTACACACCTGTGAACTCTTTCTGCTTCTGTTACACACCTGTGAACTCTTTCTGCTTCTGTTACACACCTGTGAACTCTTTCTGCTTCTGTTACACACCTGTGAACTCTTTCTGCTTCTGTAACACACCTGTGAACTCTTTCTGCTTCTGTTACACACCTGTGAACTCTTTCTGCTTCTGTTACACACCTGTGAACTCTTTCTGCTTCTGTTACACACCTGTGAACTCTTTCTGCTTCTGTAACACACCTGTGAACTCTTTCTGCTTCTGTTACACACCTGTGAACTCTTTCTGCTTCTGTTACACACCTGTGAACTCTTTCTGCTTCTGTTACACACCTGTGAACTCTTTCTGCTTCTGTTACACACCTGTGAACTCTTTCTGCTTCTGTTACACACCTGTGAACTCTTTCTGCTTCTGTTACACACCTGTGAACTCTTTCTGCTTCTGTAACACACCTGTGAACTCTTTCTGCTTCTGTTACACACCTGTGAACTCTTTCTGCTTCTGTAACACACCTGTGAACTCTTTCTGCTTCTGTAACACACCTGTGAACTCTTTCTGCTTCTGTTACACACCTGTGAACTCTTTCTGCTTCTGTTACACACCTGTGAACTCTTTCTGCTTCTCTAACACACCTGTGAACTCTTTCTGCTTCTGTTACACACCTGTGAACTCTTTCTGCTTCTGTTACACACCTGTGAACTCTTTCTGCTTCTCTAACACACCTGTGAACTCTTTCTGCTTCTGTAACACACCTGTGAACTCTTTCTGCTTCTGTAACACACCTGTGAACTCTTTCTGCTTCTGTTACACACCTGTGAACTCTTTCTGCTTCTGTTACACACCTGTGAACTCTTTCTGCTTCTGTTACACACCTGTGAACTCTTTCTGCTTCTGTAACACACCTGTGAACTCTTTCTGCTTCTGTTACACACCTGTGAACTCTTTCTGCTTCTGTTACACACCTGTGAACTCTTTCTGCTTCTCTAACACACCTGTGAACTCTTTCTGCTTCTCTAACACACCTGTGAACTCTTTCTGCTTCTGTCACACACCTGTGAACTCTTTCTGCTTCTGTTACACACCTGTGAACTCTTTCTGCTTCTGTTACACACCTGTGAACTCTTTCTGCTTCTGTAACACACCTGTGAACTCTTTCTGCTTCTGTAACACACCTGTGAACTCTTTCTGCTTCTTTTACACACCTGTGAACTCTTTCTGCTTCTGTTACACACCTGTGAACTCTTTCTGCTTCTGTAACACACCTGTGAACTCTTTCTGCTTCTGTTACACACCTGTGAACTCTTTCTGCTTCTGTTACACACCTGTGAACTCTTTCTGCTTCTGTAACACACCTGTGAACTCTTTCTGCTTCTGTAACACACCTGTGAACTCTTTCTGCTTCTGTAACACACCTGTGAACTCTTTCTGCTTCTGTTACACACCTGTGAACTCTTTCTGCTTCTGTAACACACCTGTGAACTCTTTCTGCTTCTGTTACACACCTGTGAACTCTTTCTGCTTCTGTTACACACCTGTGAACTCTTTCTGCTTCTGTTACACACCTGTGAACTCTTTCTGCTTCTGTAACACACCTGTGAACTCTTTCTGCTTCTGTAACACACCTGTGAACTCTTTCTGCTTCTCTAACACACCTGTGAACTCGTTCTGCTTCTGTAACACACCTGTGAACTTCTTCTGCTTCTGTTACACACCTGTGAACTCTTTCTGCTTCTGTAACACACCTGTGAACTCTTTCTGCTTCTGTTACACACCTGTGAACTCTTTCTGCTTCTGTTACACACCTGTGAACTCTTTCTGCTTCTGTTACACACCTGTGAACTCTTTCTGCTTCTGTAACACACCTGTGAACTCTTTCTGCTTCTGTTACACACCTGTGAACTCTTTCTGCTTCTGTAACACACCTGTGAACTCTTTCTGCTTCTCTAACACACCTGTGAACTCTTTCTGCTTCTGTTACACACCTGTGAACTCTTTCTGCTTCTGTAACACACCTGTGAACTCTTTCTGCTTCTGTTACACACCTGTGAACTCTTTCTGCTTCTCTAACACACCTGTGAACTCTTTCTGCTTCTGTTACACACCTGTGAACTCTTTCTGCTTCTGTTACACACCTGTGAACTCTTTCTGCTTCTCTAACACACCTGTGAACTCTTTCTGCTTCTGTTACACACCTGTGAACTCTTTCTGCTTCTGTAACACACCTGTGAACTCTTTCTGCTTCTGTTACACACCTGTGAACTCTTTCTGCTTCTCTAACACACCTGTGAACTCTTTCTGCTTCTGTTACACACCTGTGAACTCTTTCTGCTTCTGTTACACACCTGTGAACTCTTTCTGCTTCTGTAACACACCTGTGAACTCTTTCTGCTTCTGTTACACACCTGTGAACTCTTTCTGCTTCTCTAACACACCTGTGAACTCTTTCTGCTTCTGTTACACACCTGTGAACTCTTTCTGCTTCTGTTACACACCTGTGAACTCTTTCTGCTTCTGTTACACACCTGTGAACTCTTTCTGCTTCTGTTACACACCTGTGAACTCTTTCTGCTTCTGTAACACACCTGTGAACTCTTTCTGCTTCTCTAACACACCTGTGAACTCTTTCTGCTTCTGTTACACACCTGTGAACTCTTTCTGCTTCTGTAACACACCTGTGAACTCTTTCTGCTTCTCTAACACACCTGTGAACTCTTTCTGCTTCTGTAACACACCTGTGAACTCTTTCTGCTTCTGTAACACACCTGTGAACTCTTTCTGCTTCTGTTACACACCTGTGAACTCTTTCTGCTTCTGTTACACACCTGTGAACTCTTTCTGCTTCTCTAACACACCTGTGAACTCTTTCTGCTTCTGTTACACACCTGTGAACTCTTTCTGCTTCTCTAACACACCTGTGAACTCTTTCTGCTTCTGTTACACACCTGTGAACTCTTTCTGCTTCTGTTACACACCTGTGAACTCTTTCTGCTTCTGTTACACACCTGTGAACTCTTTCTGCTTCTGTTACACACCTGTGAACTCTTTCTGCTTCTGTAACACACCTGTGAACTCTTTCTGCTTCTGTTACACACCTGTGAACTCTTTCTGCTTCTCTAACACACCTGTGAACTCTTTCTGCTTCTGTTACACACCTGTGAACTCTTTCTGCTTCTGTAACACACCTGTGAACTCTTTCTGCTTCTGTCACACACCTGTGAACTCTTTCTGCTTCTGTTACACACCTGTGAACTCTTTCTGCTTCTCTAACACACCTGTGAACTCTTTCTGCTTCTGTTACACACCTGTGAACTCTTTCTGCTTCTGTTACACACCTGTGAACTCTTTCTGCCTCTGTTACACACCTGTGAACTCTTTCTGCTTCTGTTACACACCTGTGAACTCTTTCTGCTTCTGTTACACACCTGTGAACTCTTTCTGCTTCTGTTACACACCTGTGAACTCTTTCTGCTTCTGTTACACACCTGTGAACTCTTTCTGCTTCTGTTACACACCTGTGAACTCTTTCTGCTTCTGTTACACACCTGTGAACTCTTTCTGCTTCTGTTACACACCTGTGAACTCTTTCTGCTTCTGTAACACACCTGTGAACTCTTTCTGCTTCTGTTACACACCTGTGAACTCTTTCTGCTTCTGTTACACACCTGTGAACTCTTTCTGCTTCTGTTACACACCTGTGAACTCTTTCTGCTTCTGTAACACACCTGTGAACTCTTTCTGCTTCTGTTACACACCTGTGAACTCTTTCTGCTTCTGTAACACACCTGTGAACTCTTTCTGCTTCTGTTACACACCTGTGAACTCTTTCTGCTTCTGTTACACACCTGTGAACTCTTTCTGCTTCTGTTACACACCTGTGAACTCTTTCTGCTTCTGTAACACACCTGTGAACTCTTTCTGCTTCTGTTACACACTTGTGAACTCTTTCTGCTTCTGTTACACACCTGTGAACTCTTTCTGCCTCTGTTACACACCTGTGAACTCTTTCTGCTTCTGTAACACACCTGTGAACTCTTTCTGCTTCTGTTACACACCTGTGAACTCTTTCTGCTTCTGTAACACACCTGTGAACTCTTTCTGCTTCTCTAACACACCTGTGAACTCTTTCTGCTTCTGTTACACACCTGTGAACTCTTTCTGCTTCTGTAACACACCTGTGAACTCTTTCTGCTTCTGTTACACACCTGTGAACTCTTTCTGCTTCTCTAACACACCTGTGAACTCTTTCTGCTTCTGTTACACACCTGTGAACTCTTTCTGCTTCTGTTACACACCTGTGAACTCTTTCTGCTTCTGTAACACACCTGTGAACTCTTTCTGCTTCTGTTACACACCTGTGAACTCTTTCTGCTTCTCTAACACACCTGTGAACTCTTTCTGCTTCTGTTACACACCTGTGAACTCTTTCTGCTTCTGTAACACACCTGTGAACTCTTTCTGCTTCTGTTACACACCTGTGAACTCTTTCTGCTTCTCTAACACACCTGTGAACTCTTTCTGCTTCTGTTACACACCTGTGAACTCTTTCTGCTTCTGTTACACACCTGTGAACTCTTTCTGCTTCTGTAACACACCTGTGAACTCTTTCTGCTTCTGTTACACACCTGTGAACTCTTTCTGCTTCTGTTACACACCTGTGAACTCTTTCTGCTTCTGTTACACACCTGTGAACTCTTTCTGCTTCTGTAACACACCTGTGAACTCTTTCTGCTTCTGTTACACACCTGTGAACTCTTTCTGCTTCTCTAACACACCTGTGAACTCTTTCTGCTTCTGTTACACACCTGTGAACTCTTTCTGCTTCTGTTACACACCTGTGAACTCTTTCTGCTTCTGTTACACACCTGTGAACTCTTTCTGCTTCTGTAACACACCTGTGAACTCTTTCTGCTTCTGTTACACACCTGTGAACTCTTTCTGCTTCTGTTACACACCTGTGAACTCTTTCTGCTTCTCTAACACACCTGTGAACTCTTTCTGCTTCTGTTACACACCTGTGAACTCTTTCTGCTTCTGTTACACACCTGTGAACTCTTTCTGCTTCTGTTACACACCTGTGAACTCTTTCTGCCTCTGTTACACACCTGTGAACTCTTTCTGCTTCTGTAACACACCTGTGAACTCTTTCTGCTTCTGTTACACACCTGTGAACTCTTTCTGCTTCTGTTACACACCTGTGAACTCTTTCTGCTTCTGTAACACACCTGTGAACTCTTTCTGCTTCTGTTACACACCTGTGAACTCTTTCTGCTTCTGTTACACACCTGTGAACTCTTTCTGCTTCTGTAACACACCTGTGAACTCTTTCTGCTTCTGTAACACACCTGTGAACTCTTTCTGCTTCTGTTACACACCTGTGAACTCTTTCTGCTTCTGTCACACACCTGTGAACTCTTTCTGCTTCTGTTACACACCTGTGAACTCTTTCTGCTTCTCTAACACACCTGTGAACTCTTTCTGCTTCTGTAACACACCTGTGAACTCTTTCTGCTTCTGTTACACACCTGTGAACTCTTTCTGCTTCTGTCACACACCTGTGAACTCTTTCTGCTTCTCTAACACACCTGTGAACTCTTTCTGCTTCTGTCACACACCTGTGAACTCTTTCTGCTTCTGTTACACACCTGTGAACTCTTTCTGCTTCTCTAACACACCTGTGAACTCTTTCTGCTTCTCTAACACACCTGTGAACTCTTTCTGCTTCTGTTACACACCTGTGAACTCTTTCTGCTTCTGTTACACACCTGTGAACTCTTTCTGCTTCTGTTACACACCTGTGAACTCTTTCTGCTTCTGTAACACACCTGTGAACTCTTTCTGCTTCTCTAACACACCTGTGAACTCTTTCTGCTTCTGTAACACACCTGTGAACTCTTTCTGCTTCTGTAACACACCTGTGAACTCTTTCTGCTTCTGTAACACACCTGTGAACTCTTTCTGCTTCTGTAACACACCTGTGAACTCTTTCTGCTTCTGTTACACACCTGTGAACTCTTTCTGCTTCTGTTACACACCTGTGAACTCTTTCTGCCTCTGTCACACACCTGTGAACTCTTTCTGCTTCTGTCACACACCTGTGAACTCTTTCTGCTTCTGTTACACACCTGTGAACTCTTTCTGCTTCTGTAACACACCTGTGAACTCTTTCTGCTTCTGTAACACACCTGTGAACTCTTTCTGCTTCTGTAACACACCTGTGAACTCTTTCTGCTTCTGTCACACACCTGTGAACTCTTTCTGCTTCTGTAACACACCTGTGAACTCTTTCTGCTTCTGTAACACACCTGTGAACTCTTTCTGCTTCTGTTACACACCTGTGAACTCTTTCTGCTTCTGTTACACACCTGTGAACTCTTTCTGCTTCTGTTACACACCTGTGAACTCTTTCTGCTTCTGTTACACACCTGTGAACTCTTTCTGCTTCTGTAACACACCTGTGAACTCTTTCTGCTTCTGTCACACACCTGTGAACTCTTTCTGCTTCTGTCACACACCTGTGAACTCTTTCTGCTTCTGTCACACACCTGTGAACTCTTTCTGCTTCTGTCACACACCTGTGAACTCTTTCTGCTTCTGTAACACACCTGTGAACTCTTTCTGCTTCTGTTACACACCTGTGAACTCTTTCTGCTTCTGTAACACACCTGTGAACTCTTTCTGCTTCTGTAACACACCTGTGAACTCTTTCTGCTTCTGTAACACACCTGTGAACTCTTTCTGCTTCTGTTACACACCTGTGAACTCTTTCTGCTTCTGTCACACACCTGTGAACTCTTTCTGCTTCTGTAACACACCTGTGAACTCTTTCTGCTTCTGTAACACACCTGTGAACTCTTTCTGCTTCTCTAACACACCTGTGAACTCTTTCTGCTTCTGTAACACACCTGTGAACTCTTTCTGCTTCTGTAACACACCTGTGAACTCTTTCTGCTTCTGTAACACACCTGTGAACTCTTTCTGCTTCTGTAACACACCTGTGAACTCTTTCTGCTTCTGTAACACACCTGTGAACTCTTTCTGCCTCTGTTTTCTTTCTGTCATTGAGAGAGTTTTTGTTAATATTTTGTATTATGTTTTATTTTTATATTTTCTGTTTTCATTTTTAAGGTTTAGTAATATTGTAGTTTTTGTAGTTTTTAACGTGTCTGTATATTTTTTATTAAATTTTAGTTACTTTAGTACTGTAACTCACACTAAACTAGAATAAAAAAATTAGAACTGTTGCCTAGCTGAAATAAAATAAGTTTGAGTTATTTTTATAGTGTCATTGAGATAGTATTATGTTTTTTTTTGTTATATTTTTGATATTTTGAATTAGATTTCATTTTAACTTCAAAGTGTTAGTAATTTTCTTGTTTTTGTGAATTTTATTTGTGTTTTAATGTGTCAGTAAAGTTTTTAGTTTTAGTTACTTTTGTGCTTAAACAAAAACTAATACCCAGCAAGAGACTTCCAGCAGTGTTATTTTATTATCATCAAGACTCTATTATAGTTTTTGCCAATATTTTGATTTAGGCTTTATTTTTGTATTTTCTGTTTTAATTTTAATTTTAAAGTTTTAGTAATTTTTATATGTTTTTAACGTGTCAGTATAGTTTTAGTTACTTTACTACTTGCAACTCACACTAAACAAAAATTTGAAATGTTGCCCAGCTGAAATAAAATTTTCAGTTTAAAAAAGTTTCAGTTATTTAAAAGTTTCAGTTATTATCATTGAGATACTATTATGGCTTTTCTTAATATTTTGAATTAGTTTTTATTTTAATATTTACATTTTGGTTAAAGTTTTTGTAATTCTTGTTGTGTGTGTTTATACTGTTTATTAATTTATTTGTTTATTTATTTTTAAATTTGTCAGTGTAGTTTTTGTTTTAAGTTTTATTTATTTTGCCTTTTTTTTTAAATGTCTATATAGTTTTTTAGTTAGTTGTCAGTTTTAGTTATTTTAGTACTTGAACTTGTGATTATAAATGGTGCCTTGACAACCAGCTGAAATACAATAAATTTAAGTTTTCATAATTTTATTTCAGTTAATTTTTTATAATTATTTAGTATAAGTATAATTAGTATAAGTTAAATAATAACCCTGATTCTGAGAAGATGAAACTGAAATAAAAAAAAACGTCAAGAACAGATATATTATGTAAATCTTAAACATTTAAAAAATAAAGGTCTGACAGAACCCAATTCGACTCTAAGTTTAAGTGTGTTGAACGCTGATTCTGATGATCAGTATCGGATCATAAACGCATGTATTGTTGTTGTGTTGTGACTCCAGGACCTGCCGCTGTTGAAGATCGAGAGTTTCGTGGTGCAGGATCGTGTCACTCAAGAGCAGTTTTACTTCAGGAAATGGCGTGAAGTGACGTTTGCCATCCGAGAGTTCGACATGAAGGAGATCACGCCTCAAACATGGCCGCTGAGAGACTGAGGACGGCAAACAACACATTCTAAGCTTAAATACTTCTTATCTCACTCCAAATTTTAATTCCAAGTACTTTGTTTATTTGATAACCTCTGATTGTGTAATCCACACTGCAAAAAATCCTTTTCTTACCTAGTATTTCTGTCTTGTTTCCAGTCCAAATATAAAAAAATTCTTAAATCAAGATGCATTTACTAGATGAGTAAAATTACATAAGATATGAAGTCCTGTTTTCTTGAGGAATTAATCAAAATTAAGTGAGTTGATGCTTTAAAAAAGCAAAATTATCTGCCAATGGAGTAAGAAAAATAATCTTAATTCAAACAGAAACAACATTATTTTTTTCACCCCATTGGCAGATAATTGTGCTTTTTTTAAGCAATAAATTTAAATTTTTAACAAGACTTTAATATCTTATGTCATTTTACTACTTTAGTAAATGCATCTTGATTTAAGAAATTTTTTAAATTTGGATTGGAAACAAAATACAAAAGTAAGAAAAGCATTTTTCTGTTTACAACCCAACACAAACATATAGATCACAATTAGTCTTTGTGTTGACGTTACATGTTGAGCTTGATTGCAAATGACTTGTCTAATAAGGCAACAGTTTTGTGTATTATAACATTTTAATTTAAACTTGGAGGGGACGATTTTCCTGGTAAATTCTACTGATTAATTAGACATGACTATTATTTTAAAATAACTGATAATGAAATTATTTGATATGAATGTGATACATTTTATGTCAACTGAAGCTTATCAAAATAAAAGAATTCATGTCATTAAAATATTAAGTATTTTATGTTAAATAATAAAAGGAACCTATTTTAGGACCATTTTTGTATTGTAACCACTGATATATATATATATTTATATGGATGGATGGATAGACAGACAGACAGACAGATAGACCGATAGATAGATAGATAGATAGATAGATAGATAGATAGATAGATAGATAGATAGATAGATAGATAGACAGACAGATAGACCGTTAGATAGATAGACCGATAGATAGATAGATAGAGACAGATAGACAAACAGACAGACAGACAGATAGACCGATAGATTGACAGACAGACAGACCGATTGACAGATAGATAGACAGACAGATAGACAGACAGACCGATAGATAGATAGATAGATAGATAGATAGATAGATAGATAGATAGATAGATAGATAGATAGACAGATAGATAGATAGATAGATAGATAGATAGATAGATAGATAGATAGATAGATAGATAGATAGATAGATAGATAGATAGGTAGACATGATAGATAGATAGATAGATAGATAGATAGATAGGTAGACATGATAGATAGATAGATAGATAGATAGATAGATAGATAGATAGATAGATAGATAGATAGATAGACCGATAGATAGATAGATAGATAGATAGATAG